>NC_142009.1:311771774-312072329 GCF_049901735.1 Notechis scutatus | reverse complement strand
CATACCAGCAGGAAATGTACTTATTAGGAAATCACAAGACAAAGTAGGAGAAATGTACAAATCCAGTAGGAATATAATCAAAATTACACAAAATAATAAAAAGTCAAAGTTATACTAATATATTCTAGGCGACCTAATCCTGAACAGAGATAAAATAGATAAAATCAAGATAATATTAGAACATTATAAAATTATCCTATGTAAAATATATTAGATCGGGTCCCCAACCCCCAGGCCGTGGCCTACTATCAGGCCACGACCTATTCACAGCCATGATTTATGAGCTTTGCCTATGTCAGTTTTGCACTACATAACATTCTATATTTGTAATATATCAATAAGCTATATTGGTTGTTCATAGTCCTACTTTAGTACTTGTGGAGAAAGACCGTAGGTCTGTAATTTGCTTAGAAGGGGATTTATCTAAAAAGACTTACAGTTACCTGAGAGCATCAGGGAGGCAAGACCCTCAGGTAAGAAGACAAGTTTCAACTAGTAGCTAAAATTAAGAGCCAGACTCTGGCCTCTGTCTTCATCATTAAAGTCCCAACAGGACACTTGAAATGCTACTCAAGGAATTTGGACTGGACTTTTCCTTGAGCAGCTAGATAATGGACCAAACTGTTCTGTGTAGGTCTGCTGAGACAAAGATTTGATCATGAAATCTTTAGCAAAACAGAAACTCATACAATCTCTATGTGAGCCAAAGAAACATGTTGTTTTTCTAAAAATTGAATGCATTATTTCTATCTATGTATACTTGATAAGGGATTCAAAATAAGAAAACAGTGAATATGGCAGATGAAAATGCTCACCCTTCTCATTCATTCAGTGCAATTTTTACTACTGTAAAGTTGTTAATAAGTATTAAAGTGACTTATGCTCACAGTTAGGCATATATAAGGAAAAAATTAAGTGCTGACTCTGAAAAAGAGAAACTGAAAGCATTCTTTAAATGCTTGAAGATTTGTAAAAAAATAGGGCTTGATAACTTTGCATCTACCAAGCTCCTTATCTCTATTTAATTTTAAAATTGTCATCATCATCATCATCATCATCATCATCATCATCATCATCATCAATCATTTAAATTATTTAAATAGGAAGTTGCATGCTTCAACTCCAAATAGCATTTTCTATTTTATTTTCAAGAATGTCCCTGAACTTCAGATATATGTAAACTACTCTTAGAAAATAAAAATCGTGAATGGTGAATGAATACAGAAAAACATAAAAATGTTTTGACATATAGGAAGCATTCTGGGACATCACTGGGCTTACCATTTTGCCTTTCATTAAATGGGTATTTCACAGGGCTATGCAAAACGTTGAAGGAAAGCTTCAACTTTCAATGAAAGGCCAGTTGAATTATCCCATAGAAGCAGATTCATAAGTCAAGGCAAGGATCTGCTTTAAAGTAACACTTCAAATAAGGTGAGATTTAAGTGCTTTGTAGACTTTCAAAAGGTTCACAGGTTCAGTGGCTTTTTCACAGCTCCTGGGGTTGTTACAGAAATATAATGTTGTAAGTTCAAATCCATATCTTTTAAGGTGAGACAACTAAGATCACTTTGGATGTTACTTGCTCAGGCTCTTCAGCTTCATTGTAGAACTCTCTCTCTTATACTAGCAGACGGTTACACTTCTGTGCCAGGTCGGCCAATGCAAGTGGGAGTTCAGCTCAACTACTGCGATTGTTAATGGTGAGTTCAAGGTTGACCTAGCTTTTAAAGGTGATACAAGACTAGCGGATTTAACTTTTAATAATGAGTGAATATGTGGCTAGCTAATACCAACAAGTACAAGGCCAAATGTTTACTGCTTTAAAATTAGAGATTGAGATGAGCAATGGTGTCCCTGTTTCTTTGGCCTTGTACCTCACTATGTTATCCTCTTCACTGCCTCAAGAAAAAGCCAGGTTACCAGCCTGGCACCTCAAAAAAGCAAGTGGAAAACAACAGTTTAAATTGGAATCTGATATTTTTTGCAAGATCAATGTGTGCCATGTTCTGTACAATTTGGAAGTTGTTTGGGTATGCTTTTCTCTTTTTTCCTGTCTGTGCCCTGAAAAATGTTTTGGGAGATATTTTAAAAAAACGTACTATAGTAAAACTCTTGAAGATGGCCAGTTAAACCTTAACACAGTGAAGCTGACTAAAGGCTCTACATTCCCTCCTATTATCATCCAGTTTGGCCCAAAAATGAAGCCTCTTTAGGCATTTTGATGTTTCCCCATTATAGCCTGTCCACTACAAAATCAAATCCAATCCCAAATCTGAATTGGATTGCCCTTCAACCTGGAACTGCTATTTTAAATTGAATTATGCCCTTTTAAAAACATTAATATTTAATCTGAATTGAATCAAGGCTGATTTGCACAGGCCTAGTAAATTTGGTAACCTTGGCTACCAAAGCTTGTTCACCATAGTAGCCATTTTGTGGGAGCACTTGGGATACACTGTCAAAATGCCAAATGTGCCGAGCAGTTGAGAAACATGGACTCCATCTGGTGCAAGAGCTGCTGATGCCTCAAAGATACAAGGTGAAAGCGTGATGTTGTGATATTTATGGTCACAGACTGAAAGATTAAAGATATCCTGAATAAATTGTATTGATTGCTCACATCTATAGACCTTTTTTTAAAGCTGAATCACTATTGCCACACTGGCAAAGCAATGAAGGGAGTTAAGGAAGATAGGCAGGCAAAACTTGGAGAAACTTAGAATACTAAAGCAACATTAATTCATTCCACAGAGGTTCACTCAACTATACCCATGACTTCTAAGGAATACCAGGGTGTTATGTTCAGGATGACCCTTTCCTTAGCTAATCCCTGTGTCCTCAGCAGCAGACTGGAAATAGATTTTTTCCAAACCTGCCAACATTACTGGAATGAGGAGTGAATGCACTTCTGCTTGGCAGCTGGTTGGATTTCTGCTATTCTACTTCATAAAAGACAGCATTTTCTTTCATTTGGCTCCTAAATGTATTGTAAGGTCTGCCTTTTCTTTAATTATATTCTGCTTTTTGCCTCCTTACTTCCACATAAATTAATACGATTGGATCTGGTTTGTCTTGTGCTGATAGCTGCTAAAAGTAATTACTCAAGTCTTCACAATTCTTGATGATTTTATATAATGAGTATTGAAGTGTAAAACACATACATGTCACATGATGAAGTGTTCAAAAAAACAAATAAAATCATACATAAAGTTATTGTGGTTGCTTCAGGATTTTTTTTGAAAAAGACAACTGTTTCTTCTAACGAAGACAAATTAATTTGATATTGTCTCTCTCTTTCCAATGTTCTGACTCACTGCCTGTATTAAATCTCAAGAAATATGTAAGCAGAAGTCCTCAAAATGCATGTTCCCAATTCTGCTAATAAAATCTAGGGATGCTGTACAATGAAAAGATGTCATCTGATTTTGGAAATGCTGGATTGCATTAGCCACTTGCAAACTCATTCTCTGAGAAAGAAAACCTGAGAATATATTTTAAAGAGCAATATGCAATTTAAATTCAAATCCATGGTTCAGTTTAGCCCTAGTTATGTAGATATGTAATGTTTGCATTAATAAATGAAAAGAAATATGTTTGGGAACCTTAGTTTATCAACCACACACTTAAATGAGTACTTTTTGGCTTCATATATTTGTAACAATGTTAAATGCTTGCTTTTTCTCTTCCCTCAGATGAAAGACGAAAGATGAAAGATGTTCCCCCTTGTCTTGATATGCTTTGTGGAGTCTGTGCATAGGTAAAAGAAGGAAGGTAAATCATAGGTAAATGTCGATGAAATCCATTGGCCTGGAAAATATGAACTGCAAATAGGGCTAAGGCTTAAAATAAATAAAACATATTGCTCTTGATAAAATATTGAAGCTGATAAATGAAAGCTGTGATGTAAAAAGTAATGGAATCCAAGCCTAATAATGCCACTCAAGCTTTTGACAATGAGCACTCTAGTTGTCATGGTAGAACAGCTGGAGGATCACATTTGTGCATATTTATGAGGAGACATTTTCATATAATGACCCAAGAAGGCTCAGCTAATTGGAGATTCCTTGTATAGAACCCAGAGATGCTTTTTCAAAAGACAACTGGACTTTGTTTTTCCTTAAAGACATTTCACTTCTCATCCAAGAAGCTTGTTCAGTTCAGTTCAGTTTAGTTTGCGAAACAACTTCAAGGAAAAATAAAGAAAGTCTGGTTGCTTTTTGGAAAAGAACCTTTGAGACACCCATGATCTAGATTACTGAGAATCTCCATAGACCTTGTATGGAGCAACCATCCAAATTGTGAACTGCAATCCCACAGTTCTGGTAATTGAAACAGAAATATGATTTGACTGCTTTCTGTTTAATCTTTATGTCTGTGTTCCTAAAACTAATATTTATTATTTGTTTATTTTCCACCTTCATTATTTTTCAAATAACTCAAGGTAACAAACACACGTGATATTCCTTCCTCCTACTATTTTCTCTGTGAGGCTGATAGTGCTGAGTTTATAGGTATAAATTAGTGCATGACAGAAAAAAGAAACCAGAAAAAATATCAGTTATTCCAATGGACTTTGAGTGTTTATTTGAAAGGAAATTCAGCTGAATGTTATGGGTCTTGTTCACAGATTAACTTTCCCCAGTCATCTGAAAAATAATGGTATGGAAAGTAGAACTGGATGGCAAATGATAGGTCAAAATATGATACTTATGACATCATGCAAGCCACAAGATAGTAATCCTGGAGCAAGTGGCTTGTAGGCACCCTGCAGCAGACCACTTTCAATGTTGTCTATTCAATCACTGTGAGAATCAACTTTTTGCACTATTGTCCTTCCAGATTGGGCAATGGGCTGAGATTGCTGAGAGGACGCTAGATTAAAACTTGTTGCCTCCTCCAAAGAAACATAGAAAAGGAAAGAAAGGCTTTACATTTACATATCAGACATTCTGATGCAAGAAAAAGGATGGTATGTTATCCTTGACACCAACTCTGCTGCTGCCTCTTGTCCCTAGATCCACCTAGCCATGTACTATAGCTCTTGAAGAATGCTGTAAGGGCTGACCAACCCCAGTTCCCACTGCAAAAATATTTTGACCCCAGAATAACACCGTATAAATTCTTACACAGAATTCTGTCATATTCTGTGTAGAAAGTGAAGACCTTCTTAGGCTGAACTTGACTTCTGTTGACAACATTGTATTTTCAGGACAACAATATAACATCAGTTTGGCTTTACCCTCTTCCCTGTCCAACCCAAAGACTTTTTAATTCTTAGTGGTCTTTCATCCAAAGTACTAATCATTCCACTCTGTCGTATTTTTTTGGAAATAAGCCAATCTCAGCCAACTATTACTATCAGAACTCTAGAGAACTGTTAATATGTGACTGCATGCTGGATGGAGATTCACAATTTCTTTCTGTTTGTGACCATTGATGCTAAAATGAGAGATGTAGACTAAAGCACATTCTACTGATTTTAAGAAATAACAATACATTAAGAATAAAAATCCTTCATATACTCTTCTGCTGTTGTTCCTTGGATTTGTTCATTATTTTCTCCACAATTATGTAGTTTAGAAATGAGAGGTTTCTTTTTGAGAAAACATGATCTAAAGCAGGTTGTAATCACTTCAAATAATTGGGCATTTTAAAAAATCCTTACCTTTGGTTGACAACGATCATAGACTCTGCTATAATTGTAGGTTCTAGCTTCAGAATATCTATTACTCTCTATAGCCCTTATTTGTGTAGGCCCTGTGATGGCACCATAAATCTCAGTGATCCAGATTTCTACCTTAATTAGACAAAATTGACCACTTGTTGAATTAATTTGTTTTATGTCATTATTTATGCATCAAATTCTTCTTAAGGAATTTGGCACATAAGCCTACCCTATCCCATCACAGCACTGATGGATTAAAATATATGATGATTTGCCATTCATTAACTTAAAAAGAAAGGTCCCCACCTCCCTATTTTGAAATCAACTCCTTTATAGGCTTCAGTCAACTTAAAGGAAGGAAGAGCAAGCCACCATTAAAGGAAGAGTTTAGTATGATCTTAAAATGGCATCAGTGAAGACTGTCATAAAAGGCAGCATTCTTGCTTTGCCCTGAAAATAAACTGGGCTCTTGACTATTATTTGCAAGTGTCTCCGCATTTGTTTCAATAATTTTCTCCCAGTTAAGAGACAAGGCAGCGCAATGATCGATCAATTTCAATTATCCAGATCTTAAAGAGCTAGCTAGTTGAACAGTCATGACAGTGTCTACATCCCTGATTACTTGGGTGATTCTTCCCTGCAATCTCTCTGTGGGTGTCTAATTGTACCAACCAAATAAAAAATCTGCTTGGCACAGCTCAGGATTTTTTGGTGTGTATGTATATATACACACACACACACACACACACACACACACACGTACAGTAAAAACATACATTTACGATTAGAAGCTATTTACTCATTGATGTATTTATTTTACATCATTTGGAACTTGTGAAATGCCTAATAGGGTGTGGGAGAAGAGCAAGCCAAACCAACTTAGAAGAGTCTAAGAAGAGTCTAGACTTCCAAAATTGTGGAATGGTTCAGTGACATCAGACTCACCCCATTCTTGCTGCAATGCCCTGATTGGTGAATGTTTTCCATTGCCAGGAACAGCCACAAGAACAAAACCAACTGCTTTGCCTATAGGAACAGGCTCACTTTTAAAACAGGTTAACATGATCCAGCAGGGTGTTGCAACTGAATCAGGATGGGCATGATGAAGTAGACAGCCAATTTTATAGCAGCGTAGTTTTGTGCTAAAGAAGTGGGGAATATTTTGACTCAACAGGGATGCAATAGAGGAAGTATACTGTGCCCTATTACATTTCAGTTTCTATAGGGACTTGTACACTTCCTTAATAAAGCCTCTTCTAAAAGATCTATTAGGCAGAGCAGATAAGGTATTAATCTCATTCTTTCTGGTAGATTGTTGGAGTAACACAACAGATTTAGTAGTCCCAAAGGTGTTTTTTTTCAAGAGACAACTGGACTTTCTGGTTTTTTTTGAAGACATTTCACTTCTCATCCAAGAAGCTTCTTTAGCTCTGACTGGATGATGAGGAATGGAAGGATTTATACTCCTTGCAGACAGCTGAACATTTGCATTCTTTTAGTGAGTTGTTAAGGCCACCTGGAGGTTTATCTGTGTCATCAGGGTCACCTGAGTGGTTCAAATGGATGGAGCCTTCCTGGAACTGTTGAAAGGACTGTGTTGTAGACTGGAGATAGCCGATGTCATATCCCGCCCTCTCTGTTGCAAGAGGGCTATTCCATTTTGACATAGATGGCCTCTTTGACCCCTCTTTCAAACCAGTGGCCCTCTCTGTCCAAAATGTGGACTTTGCTGTCTTCAAAAGAGTGGCCTTTCATTTTTTTAAATGCAGATGGGCTGCTGAATCTAATCCTGATGGGTTTGTTATGCCATGCGTTTATGAAGTGATTGTTTTGTTTCCTGAATGTACATTTCTGCACATGCTCACTCCATTGTACTGCATATAACAGATTCAGTAGCCAAATTTTGCTTAGTAGCCATGAAGATACATTCTCAGTTTCTATCTAACATAGCAGAATATCATCGAATATTTAAAACTGTTCTGATTGTTTATTAGGCTGCTGCTGCAAGTCTAAGATAATAAAAAAATATCTGGATTTGAGGTCTAGCACCCAGAAATGAAGACATGTACAGCCTGAATTAATCCCTCTACATCAGGGGTTCCACGCGGCTCCAGTCCCACGTTGCCTCGGGAAGGGAAAGGCAAAAAGGAAGAGCCGCGGCGGTGCTTTGCAACAGCAGCAGCGGCACCGGAGGTTCAGGCTCAGTGGCTCCTGGTTTTGCCTTTCCCTTCCCAAGGCAACGCGGGACTGGAGCCGTGCGAGCTGCGCCGGCGGTAGCAACTCCTGACAGCCCCAGCCGGACACCTGAGCAGAGCCGGGCAGAACTGCCTGTTGCTGCTGCGGGCACTGCTGCGGGTGTCTGGCTGCCCAAGTAAAGAACCGCACCAGCTCAGGGCAACTGTGAGGAGCAAGAGGGGAGAGGCAGAGAAGGAGGCAGAGAAGGAGGAGAGCACCTGGCCAGTTGGGGAGGCTTCTTGTGCTGCGAAAGAGGCGGCTAATGATCCCGGCTCCGCTCTGCTTCTCCAACATCCGGCGCTGCCCTGTTCTGTGCGCCGGCTGCTCGGACTTGCTGGGCCTGACACAGAACAGGGTGGCGCCAGATGTTGGAGAAGCAGAGCGGAGCCGGAGATAATTAGCCGCCTCTTTGCAGCACAAGAAGAACAGGTGGTGCCGGACCATTGGAGAAGCGGAGCAAAGCCGGAGATTAGTAGCTGCCTCTTTCGGCGCAGAAAGCTTCCCCCAACCAGCCGGCTGGTCTCCTCCTTCTCTGCCTGTTTGTTCTGTATGGCCGAGGAGGAGGAGACCAGCTGAGAAGCACGCTGCCAGGCGGGGCCACGCGGTGCAGGGCAATACGCCACCGCCCAGCCCTGGCTTGGGAAAGCAGTGGGCGTTCCCGGGCGGTGGCCTTGGCCCCGCTAGCAGGAAGCAGCTGCCCAGCTCCGTGTTGTGTGTGCAATTTTTGGCGCACGGCGCGGGTCTCTTTTGGCCGGCCCCAATTTTTTTTCAGAGGGAATATTTTTTTTCAGAGGCGGGCCGTATTAAAATGACCAACGGGCGGATGTGTCCGCAGGCCGTGGTTTGCCCACCCTGCTCTACATCATATTAACAGGTTAATTTATTAATCTTTTGCCCTTTACTGATTCAGATATTTTATTTGTTACTTTACTCTTATTTTTAATTCTCTGTTGCTTTTGTTGTGTTATATTCTGCTACATTTGATTGCTCAATAAGTGTAAATAAACTTTACTGTTGCTGCTAATTTAGTTGGGAAGATTATAGTCAAATACAGGTAGTCCTCAACTTACAACAGTTTGTTTAGTGACCATTCAAAGGCACTGAAAAATGTGACTTAGGACTGTTTTTCACAGTTATGAGCATTGCAGCATCCCCGTGACCATGTGATCAAAATTCAGATGCTTGGCAACGGGTTCATATTTATGACCACTGCTGTGTCCCAAGGTCACGTAATCCCATTTTGGGACCTTCTGACGAGCAAAGTCACAAAGTCAACAGGGAAGCCAGGTTCGTATAACAACCAGGTTACTCCTTTATCAACTGCATTGATTTACTTAACAACTGTGGCAAGAAAAGTGGTAAAATGGGGGCGAAACTCACTTAACAAGTGTTTCATTAAAACAACAGAAATTTTGGGCTCAATTGTGGTTGTAAATTGAGGATTACCTGTCGTCCTTTCACGTTTCCTTACCGTGGAGTTCTTGTGCTTTCTGAGCTTGGTTGTTAGCTTGCAACTAGATAAAGATATTACCTGGGGGGGGGTTAATGACCTGCAAATAAACAATCAAGCTCAGACAGCACCAGGGACTCTAGAGTTCAAATCTGAGCTTACAGATATTCTCTTCCATTGTTTCCCTAATGCAAGCATGAGCTTATACATGTTCACAGCATTGTTTCATTTTTAGAACTTCAGGCTCAACATATGAAGATGATATATGGGATGCCATCTAAGTAAGGGTGCTAGATAAGGAGATGTCCCAGGTTGAAAAATATTTCTCTTATTAATGGATTGTCCACATCTATGTAATTACCAAATGTGGAAAATATTAAACATATTGTGTATGCCAGATATTCTTCTTCTGGAGTACCTTTGCAGTGGACAATATTAGTCCCTGGTGGAATTATAAACCACATGGGGATGCAGTTGTAGGCTGAGATTCTCACTGGAAATCCTCCAGTAGCAACAACTAAAATAAAAGCATATCAGAACTTTCCTAGATAGTCATCTTGTCTTGAGACTTAGATTTTCTCATAAGTAAGATGGGAACAACAGTAAATAACCTTTTTGTCAGCCTCAAGATATCTTCCTAATAAGTATATTCTGTCTTCTAACTATTGCATCTCTGTTGCTATGCCAATTTACTTCTTTCGGCTGTCATGAAACGGTGGGAGGGGGAATCTTGGAGGGAAGAAGGCAGGAGGTGTTTTGCATTCCTTTGCTGGGTTAGCAAGGGAGGGGGATTCTTTTCTTTAACTTTCCATTTCTTCACTAGCCTCTGTCCCTTTTGCGCAACTGCGAACTTTTATCAAAATATGTCAAGGTCAACTGACAGTAGCCTCATCACCACCTGGAGATGACCACATGATCATATTCAGAAGTTTTAATTGGAAGAATCATTGGAACTTTTGGGGGGTGGGAGCAATTCTATTCCTTTGTATATGTGTTCTACCCGCCAATTTCTTAGTTTCGGAATTGGCTCTGTCGTTTCCACTTTATTTCCCAGTAAAAGGATGACTTTGCTCTAGACCATGGAGTCTGAGTATTTCTTTCTTGGGATTTAGAGGGAGCACAGACTGACACTTTTAATGAAGCAGAGGTACAACACTTTGTGGAAAACTTTTATGAAATTGTGATGATCACATTTTCAGAAGCCGTTATTATGGTGATTGGAAATTGTGGGATTGCCGTTCAACACATCTGGAAAGAATCAGCTTAGGGAAGACTGAACATTTCACATTTTGATTGTAGGCACATAATTAGTGTAATAATTCTGGGTCCTGGAAGGATAAATATGGATGGTTTTGTTCTTTTGAGAATAACAAAGGAAAGATAACTCTTCCATATTTCTTTCACTCTACTTTTTGCACTGAAGAAGTGTTTTGGAAATAGTTACAACAGCCTTCTACTTTTTTGGTATATATGGTTTACAGCTTGTGATCACAGATGAACTGTTAGATTCCTGGGGCACTCTGAGTCACAGATTGAGCTTAATTTGTTAAAGTTAGAGTGTACTAAGCCGCTGAATGCTATTATCTGGCTTCCTCCCCCAAGCTTTTCATTTGAAAAAAAAAGGGGGAGAGAAATGTGAAAGTGGTATATTAATTTTTGCAGAAAGAGAAAAATAGGGAAGCTCATTTCCAACAACAACAACAACAATAATACCTGTGATCAACCAGTGGAACTAAATAGTTGGAGAACCAGGACAGAAAAAAACGAAAAAAAAAAAAAAAACCTGTGCATAGTAAAAGTACAATATTCTGTGATATGATGTAGTAATGGCTACCAACTTGGATAGTCTTAAGAGAAGACTAAATTGACTTATAAAATTATCAGTAGCTGTCTGAGGTTTTAATTCCAATAGCTAGGGAGCAAATTATTGACCTTACCTCTTACTATACCCCTCGCCCCCCAATTTAATTAATATATTCAGGAGTTGATCGCTACATCTACTAACATTACAGCAATGAAAGAAGGCTCTTATTTTTGATCTAATCTCACTCAGTTCTTAATCAGGTTTTTAGATTGATTTCAATGTTTGGTAAAGTATTATGTGGTTCTTCAGTGAAGTGCACATAAATTAACGCTGATTATTTAATGGTAATCACAATACAAAGCAAAAGATTGGTCTAGATGAATACCAAGAGTCCATTGGAGTTGGGCAGCGAATAAATTAAAACAAACAAGAGTCCTTTAAACTCTAGGAATCTGGGAAGATTTAGACAACATCTTCAAAAGATGTGCATTAGATTTAAAACCCTTGTTAATGTTGCAAACAAGTCAAATACACTTTTGGATTAAAGGATGAGGAAACATTCTATTTTTTTTCAGAAAGTAGATTTGGAAGCCCACATCTAAGTTGTTATACTTTGCCATTTGGCAATATTTGTTACATTTGGACCGGGGAGGGAGCAAAAAAGTTAACATGTAAAATAATCCCAAGCCAAGCAGATGTGTTTTGAAGGAGTACAATGAAACAGTCATTGGTCTGCTTGATCTTGCTAAGTGTGCTGTGCCTGGCTGTGAACAAAGGACTGCCACATAACATTTTAACAAGCAGGCCTATCAGTTGATTATCTCACATACTGTAATACTGCCACATACTGTAATTCTCCAAGGGCAACTGTCACACTTACATATGCTTTATAAATCAGGAAGGGGAATGTGTTGCTATCACAGGTGCCTGAAGAAAGAAGGTTGACCTTGGGCTTAGTTACAGTTGCAGTCTAGCATAAGAATAAGAAGCCTCCAGATGGAAACAACTGAAATGATAGTGTACAACCAAGTATCTTGAGGCAAAATACAGTGGTGGTTTTTCTTAATTTTTGAGTTGGAAAAATTTATCCAGCTTTGTTTTGTTTTAAATTGGTGTGTGATATAGTGGCAGCCATGACATCAAACCCATTCGTGGAGTAGCTACTCAAGGAACTACATACAGGATATATTTTTATTTATTTTTTATTTTATTTATTTATTTTGTCGAGCATGTATTACATAACCAATATAAGTATAAACATGATTATTAATAAATGAAATGGATACGAATAAAGGGAACATGAGGACAGGGACGGTAGGCTCGTTGGTGCATTTATGCACGCCCCTTAAAGACCTCTTAGGAATGGGGTGAGGTCAAAAGTAGACAGTCTAAGGTTAAAGTTTTTGGGGTTTGGGCTCAGGTGGTATTCAGCAGATTCTCACTAGTCCTGGAGAATCATTGGGAATTTTGAGTAGTTTGGAGAACCTTTGACTGGAGATTTTACAGTATTCTTCCCCTGCCACGCCTACCACAGAACCAGTAGTAAAATTTTTGAATCCCACCACTGGGTTTGGGAAAGAAACCACAGAGTCAGGTAAAGTATTCCAGACATTGACTACTCTGTTGCTGTAGTCATATTTCCTGCAATTGAGTTTGGTGCGGTTTACCTTGAGTTTGTATCTATTGTGTGCTAGTATATTGTTGTGGTTGAAGGTGAAGTTGAAGACCTGATATTTATGTTTCTATCTATTCTGTTGCTAAAACAGGACAAATGGAAGACCAATGTGATTTATTTTTTCTTTTAAAAAAACCAATGTATCTTTGATTTTACCTCAAAGGTGAAGAATCTAACAGTTGTGGATAAAATACCCTTCAAGTCAAGCTTGATTCATGGGGACATCATAAACATGCCCAGTTGTTTTGGCTGCTATACAGTGGTTTGCAAATTCACTCTTCTGGATTTTTTTTTAAAGTTTCCACAATACTTTTATAATCTTCCACCCAAAATCTAACCAGACACAGGTTTGCTTAACTTCTCAACCCAAGGTCAACCAGGTGTTACCTACTGTTGGGACACATGTTGATACACCATGCTGAATCAGTCTGTTGACTCACTTTTTCCCTTCCATTCAATCATGTCTGATTTTCAGAGACTGCCTGGACACGTCCCTACAGTTTCCTTGGTAAGGTTTTTCAGAAAGTGTTTGCCATTTTCTCCTTCCTACTGCTGGGTGAAAATGACTAGCTCAAGGTGGCCCAGCTGGCTTTGTGCCTAAGGAGGGACTAGAACGTACTGTCTCCTTGCTTGATCCTTCACCACTGCACCAAACTGGTTCAGTTGACTCACTATACGTATGAAGAGTAGGCCTTTTGGCCTGATCTTTAGATTTGGCATTTTGAGAGCATACATTGAATGCTTTCACAAAATGTCTATCATATGGTAAGCCTGAAAGAGCTATTTCCTCCACCTCCTCCTCCTCGCCATTTTATTTTTACTTGCAGACAAAGCATCAGATTGTAGCTACCTAGTATTTTCTGGGAATGTTATTGGGACTGAAATGAGGGTCAGGGGTTCACTTCAAATAAAATATATTGTTTGAGGAGGTACCTTGCTTTGAGTAGGCTTTACTTTTCATTTATTTTTAAATAAAAGAACTAAACAAGAAAAATAAAGTTGGGTAAGGAAGGGCACCACTACTAATGGAGTTCTACTCTTGATTGATTGTAGCTCTGTATAGTTCAGCCAGGAAATGTTCCTAGCCTTCCAGGTGTAATCTGAAAAACATTAGTATGCAAAGCAAGAGCTGTTAATATGGAAGTCTGTAGTTCATCTTGTGCAATGCGTTATTGATAGCTCTTCAGACTTTTCCACAGAAGATTTTTCTTGGCATATGGAAACTGAATCCTTTCCCTAGATATACAAAGGATTAAACATGGGACCTTCTGTTTTTAAAGACTGTAGTTCTCTTCCTTGTATGTGTGTCTTAAGAATTTCCAGGAAACACTTCTCTGAGTATCTTGCATAATGTACTTAACCTCCCATGATGCACTAATATACATACTGTGTATTAACTCTATTTAAGTCTGAAAAATAAGAACAACCCATGAAGTACTTGTGCTCACCCTCAAGTAATTCATTGTGCCACCCTTAGCTTTTCTCCTTTTCCCACTGTGTCTAACAGCAGGCCCAGGTTATCTGTTTCCTGGTCAGCTTTTCTGAGGGGAAGTTAACATGTTTAACCTGAAGCTGAACTGTTATTATATCACATGTGCAGGAAAGAACGTGTTTTCTGAATTGTGTTCTATCTTGTTTATTGATTTCCCCTAGTTCAGAATATTGATGGTTGTCTGACTGCTCTGCTCATTTGAAGAATTTTTGTTTCTCTCGTCCTGTGCAGACATGCATATACCACATTTATTTTAAAAAAAGGAAAAAGAAAACAAAAGTATTGTGAAACAATATAGCTGACAAGCAATGGAAAATCTTGAAGATGAGTTAAACAGAGGAAACAAGGAACAAACTTTTGGCATGCTAAGAAGATACAATCAATGGTTTGCTTTCAAATAGTGGTAGAAATGACCAAACTGAATTATATTTCTTCCTTCATGTAAAAGTGTCTGCAAATTGAAAATTAGTATATTCTGGAGAAAAGTTTGCTACTTTTTCTTTCATTCAACATAAGGGAAACATGTAAAAATTAAACCCCCCTTTTGAAGTCCAGTATTTCTTTATTTTACTGTCTTTTGTGCAAGTCAGGCTAAAGAATCCATTAATCTATCAAATGGCTTTCTTCACTTTGTTAGATGCCCCTGACCTTCTCTTCCATTTCACTCCAGGTATTGAAGTTTTCAAAAATTCAGAAGTAAAATCAAATGAAAAAAGGCACCTATCAGATTTGTGAATCAGGAACGCAATGGAAAGACAGTGTCAAATTTTCCAAATTACTTGCAAGTGCAGTATGAGGATCTCTCTTTTCTTTCTTTTTTTCTTTAAAAATTACTTATATATTTTCTCTTTACATACAATAGGTGCTTGGTGAACAGTGTACTGTCTGGATCAATTTGTTTACATAATAATGCTTTTTCACTTCTTGGTTTCTACCTCTATTATCCAACCATTGATAAAACAAGTCCCAAGTTTGAGAATATTCCGTGTCTTCTTTTTCTTTTATCTTCAGTGTTAGTCTATCCATTTTTGCACAGTCTAATATTTTTTTAAAAAAATATCTTCTTCTGTAGGTGTTTCCTCATTTTTCCAATATTGTGCAAATACAATTCTTGCTGCTGTCAAAACATGTAATATTAAATATACATCCCCTTTATCATATTTTTCTAGTATTATGCCTAATAAAAATAGTTCTGACTTATGCTGCCTTAACATTTTTCCCTAACCATACTTTTGTCCAATTTTTTTTTGCTTTTGGACATGTCCACCACATGTGATAATATGTCCCCAGCATTTGATTACATTTCCAACATCTGGTGGACATATTTTTAAGCATTTTTGTTAACCTTGCCAGGGGTAAGTGCCACCTATAGAACATTTTATACAGATTTTCCTTATACGTAGTTGCCATCGTCAATTTATAGTTTCTTTCCCAAAGTTTTTGCCAATTGTCTAATTCTATAGTGTATCCAAAATTCTTTGCTCTCTTTTCTTGAAGGCTCTGGACAAAGACAGAAGAACAATTCCTGATGTTATGCTGTGCTTGTAGGAAGAGCTGTTATATCTGGTTGAAGAGGAGTTTGTCCTTTATAGTGAGGGTTAGCTTCCCCAGCAGGCAAAGTGAGGAAGCTGATTTAGGGAAAGTAAATTTGATTTAGTGTCACTGCATTATTTTCACTATTGATTAAAGCAGGGGTGTCCAACCTTGGCAACTTTAAGACTTGTGGACTTCAACTCCCAGAATTCCTCAGCCAGCTGGCTGAGGAATTCTGGGAGTTGAAGTCCACAAGTCTTAAAGTTGCCAAGGTTGGACACCCCTGGATTAAAGGGAAGGGGGCCTTTGTGGGGTTCTGTGATAACTTTGAGTCTTACACATTGTGAAACAAGCATCATTTGCTGCTCTTCTCTTGCTTTACTTGGTTTGTTTGTGTCTTTGGAAGCTTAAAAAAAGAGCTTGAGGAATGTTGGTTGCTCGCTGAGTAAAGGCTGCTTATGAACTGAATAGAGGGATAGTTTCAGCAATACACCTGAGTCCAAGCCATGGGTGTAAGCTAACTTCCTCTAGATGAGATCTAGTTGACAAAGCAGCTATGTCTAGGATCTAATTTGAGTATCAATAAAAATTTTAATGAGCCATTATTTAGTATGATGATTGCAAAATGTATGCTGGTGGAATTTTTTTTCCTTGGGAAAACCAGATGAACTTAGATAATATAGTATGCCTTTTTCACATGGGCAGGAGTATTTCCTTAAAACCATGTAACCAGACTACTCCAGGCAACCAAATATTTTGAACTAGCCCTGCCTCTCCATTCAGGAAACAAAGGGTGGCCACAAGGAATAAATGTCATCAGCAGCAGCAGCTAAAGTATCTAAGGTCCTTTTAATGCAGAGCAGGTTACCAAGCCACAGGAGTACCAAAGAGATAAAATTAAATAACTGTGGATGGATTTTTGAATCACTCACTCACTTCTCTGCATACAAACAATGTTCTGTTCAAATGAGATCATAATTTTGAATAGGAGGAAATTCAATTTAGCATTACTGAAGGGTAATTAATTTAATGCATGAAGAAAGTCGAGGAATAAGGGGTGGGGGTAGGGAAATGTATTTGGTACAATGAAAACACATTACTGTCTAAATTAACATTTCCGCAAGTTTTAACAATAGCATGTAGGAGCGTAGTATTAAGCAGAAAATGTGAGCTTGGTTAAAGTGTTGATTGATAAGTAAAATGGACAAAAACAGAATAAAACCACGAGGTTGTGATTGTGTAGATGTGGAATCAAAGAAAGTTCTGAAAAGTATAATTTAATTATATAAACTTATATTAAAGTATTTAATCAAATAGGTTTCATGCTTAGCATAGGCAGAGCTCACCGTTTGAATCTACTTTTTAAAAATATTAAAGCTCCTGACTTGTACAGAGTACCTACTATTAGCTGCTGTCCAGTAAACTGTGGTCTCCTCCAATTTAGATCAGAATTATCCAAGAGGCTATTTATTTATCAAATTTCATTAAAAAAGACTTTGGACACCATACAACAATTGATAAAACAATAAGCATGTAAAACATGATCATTAGCTTTTTATTAAAGGCACAAGAAAAAATAGATGTTAACTACATTAATGGAGCCACCTTAAAATTGCACTGGTTCCCTGGGATTCCCAGACGTGATGACCGAGCCAGATCTTGAGGGAGTGGAAAATTAATAGGACTGGATTAACCTCACTTTGAGGGGGAGAATGTCTTCCCAAATTGCAACAAGGGCGGCACCCAACTGCGATCATATCCGAGTGACTGTCCAACAGATGCTGAACAAATAATTTCATATACCTCTGCAAGAGGTTCTCTGAGCCACCGTACCTAAAAGGGCTGGTGTTATCCAAAACAGGGCTGCAGGACAGCTACCCATGGATGCAATAAAGGTGGGAAAGTACTAACGCTTTGGGGTCCTTACTTGTTCAGAGGTGGTATTCAAAGAATTGGTAGCGAAAATTTTGAGTAGTTCAGAGCACAGGCAAATTCTACCTCTGACTGGCCCCACCCCCATCTATTCTCTGCCTCCTGAGTCCCAGCTGATCGTCTGGGTCTTCTTTTGTTGCCCTGCACAGGAGAACGGAGCTGGAAAGCAGGTTAGTGGGGTGTGGAGGGAATGGGATTTTGCATTAACCTACCTCCAGGAGTGGGGAGGGAATGGAGATTTTACGGTATCCTTCCCCTGCCACACCCACCAAGCCATGCCCACCAAGTCATGCCATGTCCACCAAGCCTTGCACACAGAATTGGTAGTAAAAAAAATTGAATCTCACCATTGCTTACTGCCACAAAGTAGGCCTTAATAGCAGCTCTAACCCCTGTTTTGTTCTTGGCTCATTAATTAGCTCTATTTATTAATATGGATTCTCTAGATGAATTATCACCATCATGGTTAAGGAAATCTGTTGGTTTGAATATTTATCTTGACTTAATAGAAGCAATTTAGCAATTACCTTCATTAGAATATTGATCCCCATTCTTCCAACTGAAAGAAGATAATAGGTGTTGGTCTAATTAAAAAAAAACTTTATAGATAAAATTAAGTTCCCCAAACTCATCACTCTATAGAGAGGTCCCCCTTACATTCTACTGCTTGGGGCTGAAGGATTCAGCTACTACTCATTGTAGAGGTTTGCAGTACTGCCAGATTTTTGTGTATTATCAATTCTTTCATACAATTTGCAATTGATTATTTGAGTTCACCTTTGATCCTGACTAAACTCAAACAAAGGATGATAAGCAGTTTTCAATCGTTTGAAAGATGAACACAGAAAAGTAAAATTTTACACTAAAATGCTAATTGAAGGTTTCACCCAAGATATTTATTGCTTGAAAAATTAAGGGTGAAATTTTTGTTGCTGGAGAAATACTAGGTGTTAAGAAAGAGGTAAACCTCAGAGATACATGAACAGTGACGAAACTCAGTGAGTCTCAATGCATTTTAGGAAGATTCTTGTTTAAAGAAAATTTCCAAAGCTTTCTAACAGAGTCAGAATCTGCATATCAGGCTAAACTGCAACTTGCTTAAGTAAACATGACTGATTGATATTATGTGACATTAGGCAAAATCCCAGATAGATAGGTCTTTATATGTATATCTTGTGTAAACCAACTAATTTTTAACAACTTTCCTGATATTCTTCAATGGGGTGGAGTTATATCTCCCATAATTTCCAAATAACATGGCCATGCCTATAGGAAATTCTAAGAACGTGTAGTTTAACATATTTTGTAAACACCAGGATGAGATAAATTGGTCTATAGTCAAAGCCACAGGATGCATCAGTTGCCACATTTCTTTAAAGCATCTCCTTTAAGCAGATTAGTTTTTTGCCATCCAGAATTCCTACCACTCAAGCTGTTTTAAGCTTGGCATCAACATGATGTCATCATATATATTTTTTTCTTGCTTAACCAATTACTATAATCTTTGGCATAAAGTAACTGTAAACTGTGAGAAAGTCAGCAGGAGATCTGTGTTTCTGGAGCTGTTCAATCATTCTCTGGACCCAGAAAATAGCATGGGTGTGTGTGTTTTTTTAAGTTATATTTTTATAAATAGATCTGTCAACAGGGAAATCCACTGAAAAAAATGGTAAAGGCTTGAAATTTGTAGTTGTTTCCCTCTCTTTGTTGTAGAAATCATGTGATCTTATAAACAAGCTGTGACAATGAATAACCTGAGGTGAAGGCTCATGCTGCCTTTTCCTGTGTTTTCATTTTCCTCCTACATAAATATAGCAGGAAAGATAGTGTTTAATTGTAAAAGGAAAGAATGTGATTGTGATAAGCAATCCCATCCCAATGAAATGCCATCTTTGCATTGGCTCCAAGCCCCTTGCAATTTCAAAATGTTCATTGTTTTTTTTTTTTGCTTGGAAGCCAAAAAGTCAGAACTTCAATATATTTAAATGTTGGATTATGACCAAGTGAGCTACTAGTTATTATTGCAGAAGAAAACATCTCTGTGTGGCCACTTTTGAATCAGTGTTTGACTCCTGGAGATTGCCTGGACTAGTCCCTGTTTCCATGATAAGGTTTTTCAGAAATGGGTTGCCATTGGTTCTTTCCTACGAGAACCATGAGAGAGTGACTGGCTTAAACTCACCCAGTTGCCTTTGAGCTGAAGGCAGGACTAAAACTCAGAGAAGCAACCTAGAACTAAGGAGAAATTTCCTGACAGAACAATTAATCAGTGGAACAACTTGCCTCAGAAGTTGTGAATACTCCAACACTGGAGGTTTTTAAGAAGATGTTGGATAACCATTTGTCTGAAGTGGTGTAGGGTTTCCTGCCTAAGGAGGGGGTTGGACTAGAAGACCTCCAAGGTCCCTTCCAACTCTGTTATTCTGTTATTCAGTTTCCAAGTTTCTCACCTGATACCAAACATACTCTGGACTAAATGTTTGTATCTGTAACCTCTACCAAGGAGTGCATGCGCACATGCTTTTTTTCTTGATCCAAAAAAAATTATGATAATGTGCTTTATATGATTATGCAATTTAGATTCACCCCATTTATCTTGCCTGGTTTATTCAGTTCTTTATTTCTAGTTTAACTGCTGGATTACAAACCAGCTATTTTTTGAGGAGTGAAGTCAGCTCACACCAGGAAGTGCTGATTGAGTTTCATTGGCAGCAATGAGCTTTTATCACAATTTCCAGAGTTTAAAGGCCTGAGAACACAGGAATTGCCTGTTCCTTATTTATTTCCTGGTCAGGTGCAGGAGAGGCACTTGCAGGGTTATATTTTCCATGAAGTTGCACAGTCTGAGTAGTCTTTGCCATGAGCTGAACGTTTACACAGAATGAAGAACAGAGCTCAGTCAAAGCTTAGACTTGGTCTTCAACCTGCATCATGTGGTGATGATAAAATCTGCTAAATAGCACTCAGCAATTAAAGAAGACCAGACCTATGATCCTTTAAGATTTGAGCAAATTACAGTGGCATTAATTAAACATTGGCTCTCTGGACGTTCCTGAGTGCAGATGGCACCCTGCAGATGGAATGCCACTATTGATATGCACAGAGCTAGTTAGGGCTTTAAGCTGAACTCCTGCTGATCACAGAACAATTTATGTTAGCTGCAGCTTTAGGTTTCTAGTGTAGGTGTGGGAGTGGAATAGAAGGTGCCCCTTGAAAAGGAATTTTAGTTGGGAATATAGTCACTTCTCATAAACTAGACAGAGTATTCCAGTCTTCAAACAGCATCAAGCATGCAGTCCTAAATAGATAATTGGGATTCTGTCATGCCTAAAACAAGATAGGACTACAGGCATCCTGATAGGGTAGCCATTTATGCATCACCAGAAAGTGGATTAAATAGGATACAGATCCACATAAAAGTTGTGCATGTTTCAAAGTGCATTGATAGATACAGTACTAGCATTTAAATAGAACAGCAATATATTTTTTATCATTCTTTAATAAACTGTTGGAGAAATCATCTTCATCCACCATCCAAACTGTTTCCTTCAAGATGAAGAATGCAGGAGAGATCACCTTCCTGTCCTATTCTCCAACTCTATTCTACTTCCATTATATACATAAAGGATTAAAGCTGGATCGAGATGAGGCTGTCCATGCTAATTATGTTTCCAGTGTCTTTGGAAAGTTCTGAGACCTTTTGATATAGATAAATGGATGGGTGATGTGAACTCCTCCCTATTGTTCATATCTCCCTCCCTGTTTTCCTCTGCCGTTTGCTCCACTTTGCCAGTTAACTGTCTTTTATCTTAATAAATAACACCACGTTTTTGTTACTGAGTGTGTATGTGCTCACTTTGATCTGGATCTAGGAGTTGCCTGGGAGTGTGCTGAGCGTGATCTACACTGCTCAAAAAAATAAAGGGAACACAAAAATAAGACATCCTAGATCTGAATGAATGAAATATTCTTATTAAATACTTTGTTCATTACATAGCTGAATGTGCTGACAACAAAATCACACAAAAATTATCAATGGAAATCAAATTTAGCAACCCATGGAGGTCTGGATGTGGAGTTACACTCAAAATTAAAGTGGAAAAAAACACTACAGGCTGATCCAACTTTGATGTAATGTCCTTAAAACAAGTCAAAATGAGGCTCAGGAGTGTGTGTGGCCTCCACGTGCCTGCATGACCTCCCTACAACGCCTGGGCATGATCCTGATGAGGTGGTGGATGGTCTCCTGAGGGATCTCCTCCCACACCTGGACTAAAGCATCCCCCAACTCCTGGACAGTCTTTGGTGCAATGTGGCATTGGTGGATGGAGCAAGACATGATGTCCCAGATGTGCTCAATTGGATTCAGGTCTGGGGAACGGGCGGGCCAGTCCATAGCATCAATGCCTTCGTCTTGCAGGAACTGCTGACACACTCCAGCCACATGAGGTCTAGCATTGTCGTGCATTAGGAGGAACCCAGGGTCAACTGCACCAGGTCTCACAAGGGGTCTGAGGATCTCATCTCGGTACCTAATGGCAGTCAGGCTACCTCTGGCAAGCACATAGAGGGCTGTGCGGCCCCCTAAAGAAATGCCACCCCACACCATTACTGACCCACTGCCAAACCGGTCATGCTGGAGGATGTGGCAGGCAGCAGAATGTTCTCCAGGCGTCTCCAGACCCTGTCACGTCTGTCACATGTGCTCAGTGTGAACCTGCTTTCATCTGTGAAGAGAACAGGGTGCCAGTGGCAAATTTGCCAATCTTGGTGTTCTCTGGCAAATGCCAAACGTCCTGCATGGTGTTGGGCTGTAAGCATAACCCCCACCTGTGGACATCAGGCCCTCATACCACCCTCATGGAGTCTGTTTCTGACCGTTTGAGCAGCCACATGCACATTTGTGGCCCCTGGAAGTCATTTTGCAGGGCTCTGGCACTGCTCCTCCTGTCCCTCCTTGCACAAAGGCGGAGGTAGCGGTCCTGATGCTGGGTTGTTGCCCTCCTATGGCCTCCTCCACATCTCCTGATGTACTGGCCTGTCTCCCGGTAGCGCCTCCATGCTCTGGACACTACGCTGACAGACACAGCAAACCTTCTTGCCACAGCTCGCATTGATGTGCCATTCTAAATGAGCTGCACTACCTGAGCCATTTTTGTGGGTTGTAGACTCCGTCTCATGCTACCAATAGAGTGAAAGCACCACCAGCATTCAAAAGTGACCAAACCATCAGCCAGAAAGCATAGGAACTGAGAAGTGGTCTGTGGTCATCACCTGCAGAACCACTCCTTTATTGGGGATGTCTTGCTACCTGCCTATGCTTTCCACCTGTTGTCTATTCCATTTGCACAACATCATGTGAAATTGATTGTCAATCAGTGTTGCTACCTAAGTGGACAGTTTGATTTCACAGAAGTGTGATTGACTTGGGGTTACATTGTGTTGTTTAAGTGTTCCCTTTATTTTTTTGAGCAGTGTATATCAGAAATTACCAAAGGAATTTTACAGCATAAACTACTATACATATGGACTGGATAGCCCTTCAAGAATCTTGAAAGAATTGTTCCAAAATTGTGCTGTCCAGACAGTTTAGAGTTAATGGGATTTGGGATAGTTACTTAGGAATTGTGAGCTGTCTCCTTAAGGGAATGCATCATGGTAAATGTAGTTAAAGGTATCCTGGGAAATGTAGTCCATATCACATGACCACATCTGTAATCCTGATTGGTCACTATATTGTCCCTTGCTGGGTTGGGGAAGGGTCCCTCACTCTTGCCTGAAACCATCATACTATACCATGCTTCAATCATCATGGGGTTGATCTTTTTATCTTTCTACACTACAAGACAGATATGCAAAGGATTGGACATTAAGAAGAACTTCATCACAAATGTGAATTATGAGGATACCTGATGAACCAATAAAAAAGACTTTGTTATGGATGTTTTGTGGAGTTACTCTGTCTGCTTTATACCATCCAGAGAATAATAAACAGAACAAAAAATGTTCCCTGTAAGATAGAAGCCCACTCTTCCTTCTGGTAGTAGATTCTTCCACCTCTATTTCATATCCCCCTGGAAATGGGGACTGTAAAAGAGGAATAAAACTGAAATATTTAATCCTTTCCCCAAAAAATGAATCAGATGCTTTTTCCGATTTATCCCATCTAGATTTTATACAGAGAGGTAATGGCCAATATACATATGCCAGAGGTGAAGATTGATATGAATGTCCTTCTGACAATGGCCTGGACATCATACTTAGCACTGATACTAAACATTGAATGTCAATCATGGATTTCTAAATAATGGAAACATAGAATATACCTATACATTGGAAGTGATCTTACAGGTCATCCTCAGCTCTTATTTGGAAACCTCCAAGAAGGGAGAGTCAACAATTGGTCTATAAGGATTGTTTCACTGCAACACAACTCAGATAATTTATCCTAATATAGAGGAAATATACTTGTTAACTATTCAGTGTGCTGGTGTACATGCTTTATAAGTTCAACCAAACAAATGATAACCTAGTTGCAGAATTTTAAAAATTTGCTGCCAGGTTTGCCAGGTATGGTCAGGAAACAAGTTTTAACATGTCCTCTCCCCGCCCAATTATTTCAGTTTGATTTACCAGTATGTTTAGATTTGTGCAAGATTGCATTGTAGGAGCCAATGTTTTGGATAATCCTACCTATAAATATGAAAAAAATCTCACTACGAGTGTAACAAGGTGGTAGAGAGGATGTAGAATCATAAAGTTGAAAGGGCCATTTAAACCATCATGCAATGACCACCCATCATTTCTAAGGACACTAGGCAATTGGTTCTACTACCAAGTTTCTTTTATCATTAAGAAGTTCATCTAGTATTTCTGTCTTCTGCAGCCTAAAACAATAAAGACAAGAGAATGGTACTGTAGGTTATTGTTCCTCTTTGCAGTTACTTCTTCAAGTATGCCGTCATGTTTCTTTCAATTTTCTGTTTCTTAAGCTTAAAGCTCAGTATCTCAGTTTCTCTTTGAAGGCTATGGCATTCCCCCAATCACCATCAGTCATCATCATTATCATCCTCACCACCTTCTTCATCACCACTACCATCATCACCACCACCACCACCTTCAAAATCCTCCTCTTCCTACCCCACCTTCTCCTCCTGTGTTCCAGTTTAGGAAAGGAGAGTGTGTGAAAATGGAATGGAAAAGTGAATGAGAGTGATGAACTTAGGCAACCAGCTGGGAAGTCACTGAGCAAAGCCCTGAAATAGGATGGGCCTGTTGTACCTCTGAGAAGCAAGCAGAGGTCTTCCTGGACTCTAGTGAGTCTGAAAACTGATGGCGGAGTAAAGCCAGTGGAAGGAGGTGCTCATACTCACTGCGGGAAGCAGTGGAGTCCTTCTGGATCCCTTTTTGGTCTGCAAACTGACAGCGGGAGTTTCCCTACAAAGGAGGGGCCCATACTCTGATAGGGAACCAGAGTCCTCCTGGACCCTTTTTGGTCCGAAATCTGACGGTGGGATGCGAGTCTCATTAGGACATTCATTTTTTTGCCAGGACCCAACAGGGCTGAATTGAATCCCTACAGCGGAAAGGGAAACATGGGATGCTCCAGCTTGAGGGTCAGGGTAGGCTCCCCTGGAGAAGAGTTGCTTGATGCCTGGGACAAAAAGAGGCAGTTGCATGTCCAGGTGGACATGGCAAAGAAAAAAGAAAAAGAAAAAGATTGTATGTATATGTAAGTGGGTGCCTGAACTGCCTTTGAAGAAGGTCAGGATACAACAAACCACAGTATATTGTGCTCCTGTTTATGCTGGATCTTCTTTTCATGCTCTGGGATAATGTGAAATAGTCCTTTACATTGCAAACCATGCTGTCCTTTAAATGTCATTCTACAAAATCAATATACTGCCTACAGCTGAAGCCAGAAAAGGAAAGCTGAGATGTTTTAACATGAATGCAGAACCCATTGGATGATTTTTGGAGTCACATGCTGTAGTAGACTTTGGTACAATATGTTAACTGCTTCTTAAACATTTTCATGGTTTTGAATCCTGATTTTCAGAACAAGCTAATACAACCTAGACACAGAATAAAGATGGATATGGCATTTTATTCTCTGGATACCTTTGACAACTATTGCAAATATCACTCTTTCTCACTTCCCTAAATTTAACTTCAGGGAGCTTATATTACTTCACATTTTCTCCAACTTGAATTCACTTAGATGATACACACAAATTAGGAGATTCTATAGGATTTGGTATTATTTCCCTTAATACGGGTACCCCCTTCCTCCTTATTTTACTCAAAAGGAGACTTCTGCCCTCAATTTTTGCCCAGTAGCACTGCAGCTTGATTTGGCAGTGATAACAATAACACTGCAGTGCTCCCAACACAAGAATTGTGAAGAAGAGACATATCTTTATTCAGGACTCAATGCATGAACTTTGAAAACTCTTGGAGAACTGGTGAAGAACCAGTAGTTTGGAAAAGACAAACATGACTCCCAATATCAAAAAGGTAGATAGAACACCCAGAATGCTATATACCAGTTACCTTAATGTTTGTAGTAGGTGAAATTCTAGAACAGATTGCAATCATTATGCCTGGCTGTCAGTATTTAGAAAAGAATGTTATGATTACCCCAGGACCTGAATGAGTTTGTCAAGAGGAAGTGTGTCAGACTAGCCTTATCTCTCTTTATGACACAGCAACTGATTTGCTAGAGCAAAAGAATGCTGTGGATATAGTGTATCTTAATCTCAGTAAATTATCTGATAACGTCTTGCATCATATCCTCAATGTGAGGTTGAAGGATGAATGGAATGAGTGAATATTAAATTTGAACATCACACCAAGCTAAGGAGATTGACTGACATCTAGAGAACCATTATTCTGAATGTATTTAGGCTTAAACATTAGGTCAAATCTAGCTGAATTATGTTCAACGGTGATAGATTTTGGTTCTACACCTGAATAGGAATGGTAACATTAATAAATCGAGGATTGGGGAGCGCTGTCTTGGCAGCAGTGCATATGAAAATGATCTAGAGGTCTCAATGGATCAACAACTCAACATATGAGCAAGCAATAGCAATAGCAGTAGCACTTAGATTCACATACTGCTTCACCATGCTTTACAGCCCTCTCTAAGCAGTTTACAGAGTCAGCATATTACCCCAAACAATAACCTGGGTCCTCATTTTATTGACCTCAGATGGATGGAAGGCTGAGTCAATCTTGAGCTGGTGATAATCAAATGGCTGAACTGCAGTCAGCAGAATTAGCCTGCAGTACTGCATTCTAACCAATGTACCACCACAGCTAGCATATGTTGTAATATAGTAAGCCAGTTTAGTGTATAGCTAATACTAGAAACCAGGAGAGTGTGAGTTCTAGTCCTGTCTTAGGCATGAAAGTCTAAGCAGAGTGACTGGGTCAGTCATTCTTTTTCCACCCAACTCACCTCACAGGGTTGTTGTGGGGAAAACAGAAGGAGGGAGAAATCTTATGTATGCTCACCACCTTGAATTATTTAAAAAGTAATGAAGGCAAGATAAAAATCTAATGAATAAATAGCAACTAAAAAGCCATCACAGCACAGTCTTGGAAAGCAGTAACAGAAATATTAAATGAAAAGCTGGAGCAGATTCAGCAAACTACCATAAACATTAAAGGACTGGAAATAATGTTTTACAAATAAACACTTGTCATTGGATTCTGCCTACCTACAGTATTTATCTGGTGCTGTGGTAGTATATATTTACTGTACTGATGTATTTTCCCATACCTGATTTATTACTGATATTTCATCCAAAATAGGTTTGAAGGTTGTGATATTGATTACATTTTAATCTTCACTTTCTCCAGAAGACTCAGGAAGACTTAAATTGTTGCCTTTTTTTTATTCTCATACCAAACCTCTGAGATTGGTAAGCTTGACAGTAAATGACTGGCCCAAGACCAACAAAGAACTTCATGGCTAGGGGGAATCTGTTTCTCCTTGGTATCTTTAATCTTGATATCTTCAATTGAGGACCTGTATACTGCACGAGTCAAAAAGAAGGCTGTGAAAATATTTACAGACCCCTCACATCCCAGACATAAACTGTTTCAACTCCTTCCCTCAAAATGATGCTATAGAGCACTGCACACCAGAACAACTAGACACAAGGACAGTTTTTTTCCTGAACGCCATCACTCTGCTAAACAAATAATTCCTTCAACACTGTCCAATTATATACAAAGTCTGCACTACTATTACTAGATTTATATACCGCTTCTCATCACTCCTTATCATCCATGCCCTCCCACTTGTGTTTGTATGACTGTAACTTTGTCGCTTGTATCCTTACGATTTATATTGACTGTTTCCTAGTATGATTTGATTGCTTATTGCACCCTATGACTATTATTAAGTGTTATATCTTATGATTCTTGACTTTAAATGAATGTATCTTTTCTTTTATGTACACTGAGAGCATATGCATCAAGACAAATTCCTTGTGTGTCCAATCACACTTGGCCAATAAAGAATTCTATTTTTATCTGGATCCTGATCTGGTTTTCCAAACACTGTGGCACAATGCCATTTTAAGGACCTAAATGATGGAATAAATAGTCATTCGGACACTAATATATACGTCTGAAATTCTAGGATAGTTTGGAAAGTGACTGCATCAAAATTGGTTTTTATTTACTGTTTTTTTATATCCAAAATGTACCTTTGTCTCACTTGAAGATCCCAATAACAAAGCTGAGTTATTATTCTTTGGGATTTATGGCATCCTTCCTAACAACATTTATTTAATTTGGGATCGTGTAGGCATTTATATTGTTCTCTGTGGCCAGGATTTAACAGCTGAAAGAGGACTTTGCCTCTGGGGTTCTTCTTGACATGGATTGTAAATGCAGAGAACATTCAGCTGGATACCTTTGGTCTCCTGGTTGATGTCTTGCTTCAGGATTGATAACTTTTTGGTTGGTACAATGGCATCCAGTGACGAACATACTTTCCCTCATGTCTTTCAGTAAAGCTGTTAAGTGGGTGTTACCTCAGGTTGTGTTAACTAGAGAATGTATGTAAACTATATGGGACCTTTGGGTTTCTGCCAGAAGAAAATGGGAAGTTTGAGGTTTATTTCTTGCTTGTGTTTCTTTTTTTCTCTTTTCACTGTAACACATAAAGTGACTCCTGGTGGATTAGTTCAATAATAATTGTATTAAAGTTTACAAATGCAAAGATAAAAGATGAATAAAAACTAAAATATGTAAAAAGGTAAAGAAGCAAAAATGATAGCAGTCTTCCAATATTTGAGGGGCTGACACAGAGAAAAGGTTGTTGACCTATTCTCCAGAACACCTGAGGGCAAGGCGAGAAGTAAAGGATGGAAGCTTATCAAAGAGAGAGCCAACCTAGAACTAAGGAGAAATTTCCTGACAAAGCAATTAATCCATGGAACAGCTTGCCTCCAGAAGTTGTGATACTCCATCCCTCAACATTTTAAAGAAGAGGTTGGATAGCCATTAATTTGAAATGGAATAGATTATCCTGCTTGAGCAAGGGATTGGACTAGAACACCTCCAAGGTCCATTCCAATGCCAGAAAAGAAAAAGAAAGTAAGAAAAAGAGAAATGACTCCCCTTCCACCAGGCAGGTATAAGCAATTTCAGTAAATTAACACCTTGTCTAGTATTTCAATAAAAGGAAAATCTCTTTTTCTGGTATATCATATTTTATCAATACACAAATTGTTTAAAAAAATCATCATTTTGTTCTAATGAGCAAAGAGCTATCAGACAATATCTTATTTATTTAATTCATTAAGAGCTATCAGAGAATATCTTACTTATTTAATCTTAATTAAATAAATCCATTTTTATTCCAATGCATCACTTTCTCTTGAAAATAAAGCAAAATATATCTCCCCTGACAACTTATTATTTATAAATAAATCTTTGAAGCCTGGTCATTCAGTTGTGGTAAAAAAAACAAGTTCCATTAATAGCTATCAGAAGTAACAGCATATATATTTTAACTCTCTTCTGCTGGATTAATGATGAGCCTGTAGTGACTCACTCATTTTACTTACACAAAAATCTTATACATTCAAAGATTTGGTGAAAAAAGGATGTTCTTTGTTAAATAAAACCTAGGATTCTTTCTTCATAATACACAACAGTGTGGCTCAGCTGTGAATCCAGGAGAATCACAGAATGGGCCAAAATCACAGCTGTTAAACAATATAAGTTGGAGTTGGGACCTGCCAGGTATTCAAGACTGCCCTGAGGGGAAAACACAGAGACATTTCATGAAACCCTGTCATAATAAGGAAAGGAAATGGTGTTGGGTTGAAAAAAAAGGACAGGGTAGAAGAGCATATCTCCTCTAGTGGGTGGGGAAATATTGGCAAAAATGTTTTATCACATTTACCATGTCATTTTCTAATAGGCTTAAAATCAGCAAAAGAGCTAGTGATGATGCCATTTCTGAAAAAGGGTCTTGTAGTTGGGTATAAGAGGCAATTAGATACTTGACAGATGGTTTGTGATCAGATTCCTCACAAATATGTGGATGCTGTAGACAAGAAGTCCGAGTAGTAGGATCAAAATTATATCTTAAGGTAAAGAAAGAAATGTATAGGTGGTCAATGGCAACTGTCCTGCAAAGCTTATTGCCACATTGAGGTAGGAATAGGAGCAGTAACCATAAAGGAGTTAAAGAATTTAAGATGTTGGCTCTATGTAATTGAAGCTATAGTCCCTCAGAGACATGAATTTATTTGCATGATTGTGTCACCATCTTGATGTTTTTTGACTCCCTGCAGGTGCCTCTGGGTGAAAATACAGAAAAATTGTAATGTAAGCCCTGAAATATGCAGCCAGTTTGGTGTAGTGCTTCAGGTATCAGGCTAAAAACCAGGAGATGAGCTCCATTCCTTAGGCACAAATCCAGCTGGATGACCCTGGGCTAGTCATTCTCTCTCAGCCTTAGGAAAGAGGCAATGGCAAACAACTTCTGAAATCTTGCCAAGAAAACCGTAAGAGACAATACTGACTTGAAGACACAAAACAAAAACAAAGCAAGGCCTAACATCTTTCATTTAACCTCTCCTACTCCCCCCAAAAATCCAGACATACACACTTCACAATTCTTTGTTCTCCCAAAAAGCCAAATACAGCCCTGCTGAAAACACCTCCCATTATCTGTGGACTTGGAGGGAAACAATATGCAATTAATGCAATAACCAAGGATGTCAATGGCACTAGAGTGACCAGTTTGGGAGACTGACACTTTAACATCTCTTAATTATTAAATAGAGTCACTTGCTTGAGATGTGCGGATATAGAAATTGAATAAAGTAAATAACTTAATAAATATTCTCTTGGAAAACACAAAAGGCAAACTTGAAAAAACGGAAAATGTAAGAGACTCATAAGAATAAAAAATAAATGCTAATGTTTATAACTTTACTTTACAGAGGAAAGTTCAAGAGCCAAACCAAGAAAATAAATAATTAAATCTAAAGAGCAGTTTTCTGAAATAAAGAACTTTCCTTTATAATAAAGGGTGTAGGGTGTCACTACTATACTATAGCCTCAAGTACTGAAAACTTCACAATCTGTCAATAGCACCAACTTCAGCAAATGGAAGATTCCTCTTTCCAGCTCTAATCGAGTTGCCTCTTCCATATGACAGAGGCCAAGGCCAAAGACAAGACAAGTTTGAATCCTGGTGTAGAAGAAAGTTGAGAAGCTTAGCTGGCTACATTTAATTAAATATTTATCTTAATATCTACTATTATGTGCCAACTATTTGGAACAATATTTAGGCTGTAGCATTGCTGCATCTGTCCAAACAGTGCTTCCCATTTCTGATTTTCTCCTATTCAAATCGTAAAGCTGCAATCCTGCCTTCTTTTGCCAGATCCCCATTTCACAATTATGGGATGGTAAAGTGCCAAACTCAAAAGCTTTTGCTGAGTTCCTGAGAGGATACTCATTTCCTGTAAGAAAAACTCAAATGTACTGTGATGGTAGTTTAAATCTTGGTCCCCCTCAAGGATAACTGAAACCAGTGAGACTGAAGGCGCAACCGAGAAGTGTATGTGCATGTGGGGGTATTAACTTTTCTACCACCCTTTGTCTAAGCCATGTTTGTCGCCTCTCAGTTGGGAGGGAATAAGAAGGAGTGCGCAGGGATGATGTAAAAACCTTCTCAAAACTAAGATAATTTAGTGATAAGCAAACCCAAGTTTTTGTTAAATGTCTAAGTAACAAAGGCAGGATCTAATTTTAAAAAAAAATCAATAACATTAAATAAATATTTTTGTATGTGTGAATGTCTGAGGAGATTGTTATATCTTACAGATCCCCCAGGAGACTTTGGGCCACACACTTTAAGAAACCCTGCATTAATGCATCTCTGAGAGATCAGCATTCAGCCTCTGTTTGAAGATGTCCAGCAAAGGAGAACCTATCATTTCAGACAACATTCTGTTCCACTGGCTGACAGCTCATTCAGTGAGAAAGGGCCTCGTGATCTCTGGCCTGAACCTGTCTCCTTATACTTTTAAATACTTGGTCCTGGTTTTGCCCTCTTTGTTATGTTTTCGATGACAGTTCCTGATCATAGATGCATCCCATGGGATGGAAGCTGATATAAACTTATAGGTTCAGGTTTTTTAAACCAAATTTTATCATGTAAATTCAATATAATTCTGCAGAGATTCTTATATTTATATAATGTAATGTAGCTGTCGATCTTTTTTTCAATATGGGGATTGGATTAAACTGCAGCTATTCTAACATTTTGTTCTATAACTTATAAATGGTGTTTGAACTGTCTTGTGATTTACACTGGATATTTCATTTCTTTGTAAATATTATTTTATTAGAATAAAAGTACAGTACTATGATTTACTGTCAATCTATTCCTACATTGAATTCTTGGAGCAGTAATATGGTATATTTTAGTCGTGTAGCTAGAAAAAAGAACTGGATTAGAAGAAAAGAAAAAAAGAGAGAGAGAGAGAGAGAGGAGATTGTGAAAGCTGACTTCTTTGAATTCAATATTCTGTTCAAGATTGGAATCAGGATCCAAGGCAGAAAAAATGTGGTTTATAACATCAGTCATTGATCTTAGCAAGCAATGGGGAGCATAATTATTGCCCACTCAACAAAGCAGGAGCAATTTAGACTGCCTATATGTCCTACTTTATGAAGTAGTCTGCATCCTCTAAATATCCTGAACCAGATTTTTTGGAATTCTGGGAGGTGTTACACTATGATGGGTTTTGACAAAACTATTTGTCAGTGTTCCAGCAAACCTCCATTCCAATCAGCATGGAAACCATATTCCATGCTGCCACTATTATTATGTCTAGACCACATTTGGTGGAAAGATCAAGAACAATGAGACTGGACAGTAGGAATTGTGAAGTGGCTCATCTACAAACACCTTGTCACCTTCAAACCGAACCTGGCAGCAGCCATTTTCCTGTACCTCAGTTGCCACACAGAGGGGGAAGGAGGTTGGAATGCCTTACTAGACACAACAGAGAGTTTTCTTGTGAAAACCAAGGTCATCTCTATTGGCAACGGATAAGGTTGGGGAAGAAATACCTGGAGAGCCCGCCAATTAACTCAATTGGCCAACGTGACTTGTGACATTTGGGGATGGGGTTATTTCCTATTTTAATTATACTGAAACTGCAGGAAAGATTTAGAGTTGGTTTCTTTGAGAGCTCTGCCGATATGATGCACAGTAAAGAAGATCTTTGAGGAGGATTCTAGTCTCAGAGTTCTGATTTGCTTGGGTTCATTAGTCGGAGCTTTGACACATTTTTTATTTATATTTAAAGTATAATGACTATTTCTCAGCTCACACTTGTATTTTGTATTTACTTACAAATTAGCACATTGGCTAATAAATACACTAGCACATTATGTGTATGCTTGGTCTTGAATAATGACTATTATACCTATTGCATATCATACATTTTAAACTCCAGTTTATATCAGTCACACCAAGAATTAGCTTGGGATCCTGCAGAGGAGTCGAGATTTGGGTGCATTCCAGAATGAGGCAATATGCCATTAGGAATCTGGCTGACATTTCCAAGTCAGAGAAAACAACAATAAGAACAACAATGAAACAACAACCCTAGATTAGATGACCTCATACTGGCACGTGCAGACTGGTATAGTCTCCAGAGCTATTGGATTTCACTAAAACTTTCTTTTTCTACCCAGCCATCAACTACATTTCAGAGCTGAACCTTGCTTTAGATATCTGCACATGGACCAATAATGATGATAGCTTGAAGAACAGACAGGTCTCTGAGAAATCCACAATTTACACAGGCTTGCTCAAATTATATCCACACAACTTCAGTTTACTGCAACAAAGCCATTCCACTTGAAATGAAAGTTAGGCTCTACTTCTGATTCAGAATAATTGAGATATATTCAGTGGTGCATCCAGGGAAGGGATAAGGGAGAAAATGACAAGATGCATTTGTGTCAGACATTATGACACAAATATGTAATAGTGGCATTTATATGACTGATTTTATCTTGCATTTGTCTTCGTCTTAGAATTATTGCAATTTGTTGTGGCTGCCACTAAATATATTTCTATAGCTCTTATTTCCTATCAGGACTTCTCAGTGGGGGACTCCCAAATTTAAAAGTAGCAAGAATATCCAAGAATGTTAATTGCTTTCAGGCCTGGTTTCTGAGCGTCCTTGAAGCATCTGGTGGGCCATGTGGAAAAGCAGACTGCTTGACAAAATTGCAGGCATCTGCGCTGCCTTCTCTCCCTTCCCTTTCAGCCCCCTTCCCTGCCCCACCAGCCAGCACAGCAGAGTTGCCAATAAAGCAGCAACCTTGACGCAGGTGTGGGAGGAGATAAGAAGTTTGGAGCTCTGCAACCACCAGCAAACAGAAGTGCAGAGGCAACTGGACTGAGATGAGCAGCTATAGAAGTTGAATAAATAAATAAATGCTGGCTGTTAATAGAGGAAAAAAGGTAGAAGAAAGAAAGAGAGAGAGAGAGAGAGAATGAGAATAGGCTCTGTAAGAAGGAAATATTGATGTATTTCAGGGGTGTGAAACTGGCAGCCCATGGGCCAGACAGAGGTGGCATTCAGCTGGTTCTGACCAGTTCTGGAGAACTGGTAGTTGAAATTTTGAGTAGTTTGGAGAACCGGCAAATACCACCTCTGACTGGAGATTTTACAGCATCCTTCCCCTGCCACGCCCACCAAGCTACACCCACAGAACCGGTAGTAAAAAATTTGAATCCCACCACTGGGCCAGATGTGTCATGCCCAGGTCATGGCCACCGCAGCTCTGCAAAGAAAAAAAATATCACGATACGTCATGTGATGGTAATGTGATGCAAAGAGTTTGACACCTGTAGTATAGAGCATGGTAAGAGTATAGAAGAAATATTGTAATAGTAATTGAATAGTAATAGTATGTAGTAATTGTCACAGTAATAGCAATTATCATTGTAATACTATAGAAATAGAACAAATATGGGATAAAGGTAATAGGAAACGTTTGCATTTACATTTGTTAGTTTCAGGCACCACATTCTATACCTTTGTCTTGCAAAATAAAAAGTCTGCTGGTATCTTATAGAGAGAGAGAAAGAAAGAAACCAGCTGGTCCAGGGTCCTGTGCTTCTGTGACTGTCTTGTGTCTGGATCAATCTAACTGGACATGGTTAAAAAACAAAACCCATGAAATTAAATCAAGGCTCTTCTTCTTTCTCATTCCCCCAGTCCAGCACCATCTAAAATGCTTGGCTGGTTCCAGTCATCCTGAAAAGAGATCAGGACAACAGGTTGAGGAAGGTTGATTTAAAGAAACATGTTGCTGTCCTTTGAGCTGACCCTGCACAGGCAAAAGTAAAGTGCTCTCTAAACTTTTAAAATGTAACCAGCTCCAAATTGCCTTGACTTTGAGCTGGTTGCCCATGCATTCTTTACATCAAGATTAGATTGCTTTCTTCCAGGCACACAGTGCTGATCCTGCATAATCTTCTACCTGTGCATCAGTTTCTGCCAGCTTCTTAGAATGGAGGGCACCTCACCAGTCTGAAAGTCATTTGACACTTAAATGATTGCCTGCCTCAAAGGCCACCTCCAAGAGTAAACATTGTTGTGTCTCCCTCCCTTTTTTCCCTTGTCTAAATGCATAACTATTACTCAATGGAACTCTCTGCCTTCCATCCTCATCTTCAATTGTTGTTTGATTGGGGAAATTTAATCCCTGCATCCTTATTCTGTGTAGCTCCTTGAGAGCAATAATATGCATGTGACATTTCGTCAATTTTCAAGGCTATATATAGCCTGAGTTCTGCAGCAGTGCTGTTCATCTCAATGGCTACAGTCTGCCAATTTCATTTTTCCCTTCACCAGGAAAGCCTAGCTAAGCAATATCCCCACTCTTGAATAGCCAACTGAGAGCTTTTCCATTTATGGTTTTTAGGGCCAGACTCTTGAACCTGTGCCCTACAGACTTCTTTCAGAGCAACCTAGACTAAAATCGATAAACATAGCTCTGAAATATTTGTCTTTAGAGTATTAATATTAACACTAATATTAATAAAGGTTAGCAATAGCACTTAGATTTATATACCACTTTATGGTGCTTTATAGCCCTCTCTAAACGGTTTACAGAGTCAGCATATTGCCACCAACAATTTGGGTCCTCATTTTATCCACCTTGGAAGGATGGAAGGCTGAGTCAACCTTGAGCCGGGTGGGATTTGAACTGCCAAATTGTAGGCAGCTGGCTGCAGCAGAAGTACTTGCAGTACTGCACTCTAACCACTGCGCCACAGAGGCTCCTGTTAATTAATATAGGGATTATAACAAGTACTCTTCTTTCAAATGAGAAATCTCTATAAAAGCAATTAGGAAGTATTTGTATGTTAAATGGAAAATATTCTCTCTTATAAAGCTGAAGCTGTCTATGCCTGCTGATTGTTTTTAAATTGCTGTGTTTCTTATACATGTGAGAATCAGATCTCAGATAGGCAGTGGGCCACATTTGACCATCCAGGTTATTTTCCATGGTGTGCAGTGGTGCTTAGGAGTGTACCACATTTCAGTCATACTGCAAGAGGGTCTGCCAGGGCTGGATCAGTGTTGATTAATCTTGGCTAGGCTGGGAGGAGGTCTGCCTACCTGGACATAGATGCTGGTCTTAGCATCAATGTTTTCTTGCAACTGAGATGAGGGCCTATTGCAGTTTTCCTGCCCCTGCAGCAGGATACAGTACAGCCAAGACCTGATAGTGGTGATGGAGCTTCAGCAAGATTGGATGAGGGGTGGGTTGCACAGTTGTTAAATCTAATACATCTGATGAGAGAAGCTCTTCTAAAGGTATGGGGTTGCTGGGGTAGGGCAGGGAGTATGATGTCATTTGTGGCTGTGTTTCACAATTGAAGATTTCTATCTGATGAAAAATACAAGCTGTTCATTTTCAGCACCTTTCTGACCGGCTAGTCTTTTGTATTTGTGAATCTTTTGTATTAGCTCTCTTGAATAATTTGTTTAGCTCTTTGGGGCAGTGAATTACTAGTCTAGTCCAGTGCGTCCCAACTTCAGCAACTTTAAGATGTGTGTACTTTACAACTTTGCTGGCTATGGAATTATGGGAGCTGGTTTACCTACCTAGACATAGAATCACACCCTCCTCCCACCTCTTAAACTTGCTGAAGTTGAAAAATATTGGTCCTGTCCTTTCATGGCACTTATATGGTTGTGGCATTTCTTTCTCCTGATTTAGAATGGAAGGTTGTTGTGACTCCGGGATTTGAATCTGGTCCATTAGCAGATGTGAGCTCGAGTGAAGAGGATCTGGCACTGAGATTTGAACCTGCATTATTAAGTGATTTTGAAGGTAGCCAGGATGAGGAAGTGGACTTAGCTATGAGAGACGAATCTAATTTATTGGAGGTGTTGGAGTCCTCTCCGTCCCCCAAATCTCCCTATCTGATTACGCAGCAGCCGGTAACAGATAATCAGGAAAACGTGCGAGAGGTTTCAAGTGAAGAGGAGAACTTTGAGGGATCCTGGCTTGACGTGAGAAATAGACGGAGATTGAGACGTCAATCTCAATTGGGAAAGAAGCGTTAAGCCAGTGATTAATTAATGAGACTAACACGCCCCCTTAGGGGATAAAAGGAAATGGATTGGCTTGAGAAATTTGCCAGAAGCAAAGTGTCTTGTTAGAGCGAAAGTACTGTGAAGATTATCTGAGGCATTGTGATTTATAGGCACTTCAGGATTGCCAAACAGATTTCAGAACTACTGCTGAGGACTGGAAAAACTTCAGCCGTTATCTTTGTTGGGGTTTGTTTTTGGTTGCTTATATTTTTGGAACTTTAGTATTTTGATTGTTCACCTGTGGATACAGGTGAGACATAACAGAAGGTGATACTGTTCCAGATCAGTTTCCTTAGGGGACTGGCTCCTCCAGGAGGAATCTACTCTTTGATCAGCTCAGGATGGGATGCTTTGGGTTTCTTTTCTTAGAATATTGGGCAGAGAAGACCAGAAAAAATGGCAGTCTTCCCATTAAACCCAGCAGCTGTAGGATCTCCATGTTCTTATCATTTTGTAAAGTCATGGAGATCCTTGTAGAATGGTCCTTTTTAAAAGTTCAGGCTATTTTAATAATACTTTTATTTATGCTGCTGTTTTTATTATTTTAGGTTAATTTATGTAAATGGATGTTATGCCAATTCACAAAAGGACTGCTATGTTGGGCATGGCTAGTCACAAAACATAGTCAGTAAGGCATGAACTACCTTCAGGATGCTTTGTATTATTCCCATAGTACATATTTGAGTTCATGATGCTAGAGAGCAAGCTATTGTACAAAATCTTTAATTTTACATGCTAGCAAAATAATGGTTAGGAACATTCAATGAACATAGGAAGCCCACATGGGAAGGAAGATGGCAGATGTTCCAGATGATTCAAAAAGGCAGAGGAACAATATACATTATGGCTAATTGCTGGATAACTGAAAAAGCCAAAGGATACCAAATTAAACCAATATGTGCCTCACTGATTATAAAAAAAGCCCTAGATTGTAGGGCTGTCGCATATTTCTAGAAGAATCATATCAAACCTATACAATGGACAGCCCAGATAGAACAAGTTGAAATAGCTTGGATCCAGGCTGGTAAAGGAGCAAGACAAGACTGTGTACTGTTTCCTTATTTTATTTAGCCTTTATGCTGAATATATACTAAGGAAAGCTGGATTGGAAGAACAGGAACAATGTTTTAGCACTGGAGAAAGAAGCATCAATATCTGTACTTTGCTGATGACACTGTTCTGATAGCCATAAATGCAAATTTTCTGCAACTCTAGTAATAAAAATCAAGGAGTATAGTGAAAAAATGGGACTCTGATTAAATATAAAGAAAACCAGACAAATGACACAGAAAAAGCAACAAGCCATAATGAAGATATTTAAGTGGTGGATAGATTCTGTCTTTTAAGTATTGATTATCAATAGTAAAGGAACCAGAAGTCCAGAAATATGCCACAAACTAGCACTTGGTAGGGAAGTGGAGTAGATCTTGGAAAAGATATTAGATGTGTCTGTACCTATAGTGACCAGAACAGTGCATGTAATGATTTTCTCCGTGACATTCTATGGAATGAAAATTACTCTGAGGAGCAAGATAAAAAGAGCATTGACACCTATGAACTTTGTGTTGGAGAAGAGTCCTGTGAATAAATTGGATAGCCAAGTAAACAACACATGAATAATAGAAAGATTTAATTCAGAGTTGTCACTTAAAGCAGAAATAACTGGACTTAAATTACCATGTTTTGGACATGCCTTATGAAGATTTAGCTTTCTTGAATAATATATAATGCTGGGAAAGGTGGAATTAAGAAGAAAATTACTAGCAGCAAGATGGATGGACTTGATCCCAATGGTGACTGCTGCAGTATTAGAAGATATGAAGATACAGGTCAGAGATAATTCATCTTGGAAAAGTTCTTTATGTTCACCAAAAGTTTGTTTATTTATTTATAAGATTTGTATGCCCATGTATCTTAAAACACAATTCTGGATGGCTCGTAACAACAACAATAACCAGAAACCAATTAAAACCAAACCCTGACAGCTTAGTTATCTTCCTAAGATGCATCCAACAGAGCCACCTACAGGCTCCCAGTTTATCCTATCTTCACATTTGTGGAAAGAGATGGCTCTTTATAGCCTTTTAGAAGTCTAAAAGGTGTGTGGGTTTGCCAGAATCCAAGGATAGAGAATATTCCACAGGATAGAGACTATCGTGGCAAAGGTTGTGCAAGGGACTTGGAGCATTGACGGGATGGACAAATATACTTAGGGAGATGTAGTTCTGCAAACAACCTGACCCTATGAATGTAGGGCTTTAAAGGTGATAACTAGCACCTTGAATTGCACCCAGCAAGAAACTGGGAACTAGTAAAGCTGACAAAAGAGCAATGTAATATGGGCTAATTGAGAGGCACCCAACATTGTGCACTGCCATATCCTGGACTAGCTTAACTTCCAGGTAGTCTCCAATGGCAGCTTCACATTGAGCTGATGTGGTAATCCGATTGGGAAGTGACCAGCACATGCAACTGGTGCACAAGACGAGTCTGTGGAAAGAGCTGCTCCCAGACACAGCTGCCACTTGCTCGAACAGAAGCCGTGAGTCCAGAAGGGGACTCCCAAGTTATGCATCGACTTTGAGAAAATGCAACTCTGCCAAGAATCAAAGAGGACACATTACTATTTTGATGGCAAATAATGATATTAGAGGCCATACTTTTTTTTCAGCATGCCAACTTCCTATTTAAATTCCTTATAATTAAGCCGGGGGGTGGGGGTGGGGGCAGATGAGGCAGAAAGCCTGGTGGCCATGGTGTTCTGAATGTATAGTTACTATATTACTTATCCTTGTTCTAAACAATAGTAACATTGGTTGTAAAACTTGCCTGATTTTTTTTATGGTATTATGTCATTGATTCTACTAAGAAGTAGGCAATGGACTAAATACATGGAACATGGACATTTTCACTAGAAAAGTGACCCCTCTCAATATACATAAGCTTGCCCCCCTCCCCAATTAACAATATCATTGCCTTTTCCTGCTCTGTGTTGTGACCCTGCCCTTTGACTTCCGAAACCTGTGACATCATTCTCAACTTCCATTTTACAATGACTTGCATATCTTGAAAAAAATCCTCCAAAATAATGCAAGAAAGAAAAAAAATATTATCCTTGCAGGCTAAAACTAGAAGAATAAACATGGGTATACAGAGAGGAGTAATATACTAATTCATGTACATAATTTAATTTTTTAAAAAATTAATTTTTATCCCAGATTCATTGTTTTTATAAATAATGCAAGGCGACAAACTTATCTAATACCTAATTTTCCCCACAACAACCATGCAAGGTGAGTTGGGCTGAGTGGAGGTTTCATGCCTAAAATGGGATTAGAATCATACAATCTCCTGGTTTCTTGCCTGATGCCTAACCACTAGACCAAACTGGCTATTTGTATGTTAGTGTGTGTGTGTGTGTGTGTGTGTGTGTGTGTGTGTATGTATGTATGTATGCGGGGGATTAATATACATACATACATACATACATACATACATACATACATATTCTAATCCCCATCATTTATAGACAGTTAGCTAATACTAAATCGTAACTTCAGCTGCATGATGAGTGTTGAGTCTATTTTCCACCCCCACCCCTTCCTGTTCTGCATGTCAAAAGCAGCTTCATGTCAATCAGTCCATGTGGTTTGTGTCATGCAAATTACTATTCATTAGGGACCAAGTCAATACCATTAAACAATTACCACTAGTGACCTGACCAGATTTGGCTTCATTTCTCAAGGGACAGAAGGCCAATTAATCCAGAGCATCACTATTACAACATCTGTTGCTTTAAAAAACAACCACACCAAAAAAACCAACAAGACTCATAATGGAGCAATTCAGGGGGAGGTTAAAGGATGAAATAAATTACAGCTTTGTGTAGGTAAATATAGCTTACATATGACAAGAGAAAGGAGGATAAAACTGTGGGATGGGAATAAGCTGAGAGAAGACTGGAAATAAGCCTTAACTGAATCTGAAGTCTGTTTTATTTCATTCTCAGATAAAATGTTGGAAGCCACCAGAACACTGAGGTAGTTTAGTAAACGGAGCACTGGATTTGGGATGGATTAATGTAACATAACCTTCAGTCTCTGCAAGTTGAAGATGAGTAGGTTAGAACTCTTCTTGGGCCAGCTCCAAGAAACTGTCTTCACTACAGCAAAACATATTATAGAGGTTTTGCCACATGGAGGGAAAGGGGGGAGTTAATAATTTAAAGGGTTAGGGAATTTTTAATACTGCAATACTTGGTTGTGTCAAGGTCACACAATGCTATAATACTGGTATCACCTGTATGATTAGTATCCAATTTATAATCTCTGAAGTCAGTGTCTATAGTGAGTGTATACATTTAAGGACAAATGGTTCCTAAAAGTGCCTACAGGATTCAATTCACAATCTCAACCTGCTTTTAAATAAATATCCATAGTTTTTAATAGGAATTTCACGTATGTCATTCAGGGATTGGTGAATTTATGTTACCAGCAGTAAGGGTTGAATTTGGTAGTACATTCCTGGCACATATCTTTTCCCACCCTCACACTAACCCTTTTAATCTGTACCACATATCCCCAATATGACACCCATCAGAAATATTGAAACTGCCTGTCTCAGTGCCCTTCCTCTGTTGCATCTAACTGCAGTAAGAACAAGCTCTAGCTACCTTTATTCTGCCATATTGTCATGACATTACTTTCATCTTTTCCTCAGCTCTTGATGGAGATAGGCTTACGGCATCTTTAGCTGTTCGGTTTTTAGAGTTTTCTCTTGAAGATACAGTTTTGAAGTAGAGCTTTCTTTGTAAGATGACAGCATGCAGTGACATTTTAAAGATGAAGACAATCAGTTGTATTTTGCTACTCATGTTGGTGGATGGTACAACCAAGTGACCTATAAGGTGTCAGATGAACCCCAGATGTATTGGTCAGTTTGGGCTGATGTATGCATGCCCTGAGTACAATGGTGCACTCTTGTCCAGACTCATTTGTTTCCCCTTTGCTGGAGAAAGAGGAAATAGCAGAATCTAGCTACCAGCTTGTTTGAAACATGCAACTCCCTGTAATCCAAACAGCTAATTATTGAGGTGAGAAACCTGCAGAATAAAGGACAAGCCAACACCTACAGTAAAATAAACTAGCTGACTGGGTGTGGACAGTGGGTGCGGCTATTCAATTGTCTCTGCTACTACCGTACCATTGGCACAAATATTAGGAAAAAAACCTATAAATCAAATACTAATGTAAACTGAATATACTTTAGATGAATACATTCCACAATCAACGTGATTTTCATGAATTTAGGCAAAATGATTTGCCTAATTCATTAAAAAGTGATTAAAAAGAATTTAAAAAGAGATTACAGAACAACAAATAGAATTTAAACCTGAAATATTTTTATTGGGAATAAATTAAACAAATCCAATACATTGTATTACACATAATAATGGCAGCAAGGATAGTTTTTGAACAGGACTGGAAAACAGAAAAGATACTGTTAGGGATAACATTGGTTACCTAACTTAGTTTGGATAAAAATAATATATAAACTATGTTAGTGAGTTTAAGTGTATGTATCACTTTAAACTGTAAACCAAGTTTTTGGGTGCGGTTGTAAAATCACCATAAGAGGGAGCAAGAGAGCTCACTGTTTCCCTGGCTTATACTGGAATGCTGACAATGATAGATTGATGGTGATAACTGCATGTTTGCTGAGAGAAGAAAAGGGGTTTGATTTTTCTTCATATCTCTGACTGCAAAAGAGATATATCACTGGACTGATTGATTGTAAGTTTAATGAACTCTTTTTCTACACTGGACTTTGCAAACTGAATAACCCTGGACTGACTGAACTTAGTGTATGACATATGGACTGTTTTGACTACGCTATAACTCTTGCTGGAATAAAAACTATTTAACTTGCACAGTGTATCTGTCTTACTGAGTGTAAGCTACTACAACGTTTTGTCTCACATATCTGCCTGCCTGCTAGACTGCCGTTGCACGTTCTGCTAGGGTGTATATCCCTAACAGATACCATCCAAAGAGAAGTTGATACAAAAAATATTGGACTGTGCTGAGATGGATAAATTTACAGCGGAATTAAAAGACAAGGACAAATCAGAATATTATGCGGTTTGGGATAGATGGTATAAATGGGTAGAACACAGAAATAAGAATTAATGTATAGGAATAAATGTAAATATGTATATTATTGATGATACAATATTGTTAACAATGTAAATAAAGATGTGCATATTTTTTAAAAAAAATAATTTTAAAAAATTGATTAAAAAAGAAAAGAAAAGTGAACAGACTAATAGAAGAAAGAAAAACTACTGCACACCACAAGAAGCTGTAGCTAGAGTTGAAATACTTGAGGGATATCAAGTCTACTGAACAGATAGGGTAAGAAACTCAGTCATCTACCATGTTTCTCATATAATAAGGCCAGGTCTTATTTTTTTTTGAGCCCCGAAAAAATGGCTAGGCCGTCTTTTCAGGGGTGACTTAATTCCCCCCCCTTGCATCTTCGGGCAGGCGGGCAGCGATGGCTTGGATGTTGACGTCGGCATTGGTGGGGCACTTCATATTGGGGTCAACGCAGGCAGCACCATATCCAGGTGTGCAACAAAAGTATTTCCTAACAGCAAGCCCCCCCCATTCTCCCCCATTTCGCATGTTTTAATATAGGCCTTAATTTGGGGGGAGGGGCTTAATTTCATTTCATGCCTATAAAACATGCTTGGACTTCCTATTGGGGGAGGCCATATTGTTGGAGAAACAGGGTAGTGTTTATACTAGTCTTGGCTAATCTGGAGTTTTTGTGTTGTCTCAGTAGGTTTCTGTGGTCCAAGCAGAATGCTAAGAGTGATATGAGACAAGATAGTGCTCTTCTATAGATATAGAAGTTAAGAGGATTAGTACTGAATGTTAATTCCACATGGTGATTATCCCCATGTGTGTGTGTACTGCACCAGGATAACAATACATCTCAATACACAGCAGAAACTTATTAACACAACATGGCTAAATAAGGTTTACATTTTAAGCCTTCTTCTTCTTCTTCCCTTTTCACACCAGTGGAAATTTGGTCATTCTTTTCCTGACTTGAGATTGGGAAACATTTGCTCAATATGAACATAATGTTTAGCCTGAAAATTGCAAGTTCCTACTTCACCGATTTTAGCTCTTAGATATAGGCAGTTTTACTCAGCCATTGCTGACTGAGTGGATCAGCAAACAACAACCCTCCACAGTGAAACACATTGTTGCAGATCAGTCATGTATGTATTGTGTTAATGGAGAATGCTGTTCCATATATATAGCCAAACCAGGTCTGTCTACACATTAGTGGAAGAAATCTTGTGCCTATCATTTACAAAAGTTTTAAAAAAATCCAGTAGGATAAATATCAGGGGGAAAAGACTGGATTATATTCAGATATGAGGAGAATGGAAAATCTGGGAAGGAAGAATAGAATGGAGTCATTGCAAGCTGCAACATTTCATTGCAGTTCCCTCTTGTCCTTGGGTTTTTTTAAAATGATTGATAGTAGCTTTAGGCTCAGAGGCAAAATCAAATGCAAGGCAGAACAATCACAAAAAACAGGAAAGGACTGCTGACTTCATGACATACACTTAATCAATTTCCCAGTATTATCTAATGAAAATAAAATGCTGAATTAAGCATAACTTTGATTTCATCAAATAAAGCCTTTCTAAATAGCTTTACAGTCTACAGTGTTTCCTTATGCCAACATTTAAAAACAGCTTTGATTTCTAGTACAGTGTTATGTGCTGTATTAGCTGCTGATTGAAACTGAGACTTTCTTTATACCAGCAGCAAAGTGCTATAAGGCACTATTTGATGATGGCCTATCTCAGAGCAGAACCACAATATTTATGCTTTGGAATGAACAGCTGATGAATCATTGATCTGAAACACATGGAAGCAGAAATTAGCCAATGGGAATTAGCCACCGTGAATTATAAGAGCTGGAAATATTTACTACTGGCATTTACAAAAAAAATAAGAAAATTATAACACTCCTTCTTTTGCAGTTTGAAATCAGGTAATCAAGTATTTTATATCAAAGGATAAGGGCTATTATAAAACAAATGTAATACCAATCAAAATAGATTGCCTGGAGAAAATTTTTTCAAACTCATGGTCCACAGAAAGATAATTTTATTTGGTTTTGGGAGAACATAAAGAAACCAGAACATTAGAACACAATGAATAGAATTTTCACATAAAGTATTCCCCTCGGTAATATAGAAAAGGTTACACTGAGTGGTCCAATTACCCAAAAGATAGGGTGGCTGCTTGTAAATACAGCTGGTCTCTTGCATTATTAACAATTGCATTTTCTTCTACACAATTCTTTAAAATGCCAGAATCTCATCCTCTAACCAATATCTCTCCACCAAACCAGCAAATTTTATAGTTGAATGTGCATTAGAAACTTCATCTTCTTTGTTTGACATTGTAAGATAACTACTGAAACATACTGATTCTTGTGGGGTGAAAAATCAAAATATGTCAATTGAAAAATCATTCAAGAGGAGTGGCTCACAATAGAGAATCCATCAGATTAAAGACTCCTAATTTGAAAGCCCATTTGATCATATGCATAAAATGATAGAATAAAAGTTTTGGAAGTAATTCTGGAAATAAAATAAGGAAATAATTGTGAGAAACATAGGGGACCCTTATATTATCCATATTATGTCTCCTGAAGATCAGACAATTTATTCCTTCAGCTCTGTTCTTTATTCTTCGGTTGATGAAAGCTTTTAAGGATCTCTCCGTCGATTCAGTGTTTAACTGGGGATTCCAGAAAGTGAAAAGCACTGAAAAGAAGGGTCTCTATGGCTGCTTCCCTTTGTACTTAGCCACAATACAAACATGGCCTAACAATATATTTTTACCTGCCTTGCCCCCATGACTTTTATTTCTTCATTGACTCAGGGGTAAGACTGGTTCAAATCATCTTTAGCTGTACCAATATTATTGGCATTTCCCTCTTTATCCCAGCATCATCCATGGACAGCCTCAGTAAAGTCAGATTATTGGTAGCAGAAGTAATAGAAGTAAGATAGGGCTAAAGAAAGGAACTGTTGTGCTGCAGTTTTCTCTCTTGAGTTTCTTTCTTTCTTTTTTTTAAACAAGTTTTATTTCAGTTTTCTACATTTTAAAAACATCTCTTTTTAGTGAACAGCCTGATTCCCGATTTCCACATTTACAAATATGACCATAGTTACATATTCATCTTTTACATTCAACTTCCTATGTTATCAATACTTTTACATATTTTCTATTTATTATATTATTTAAAATGCTTTCCTCTTATTTAAATCACAAATAATTCTCATATCTTCACAATTATTATACTTTAGTACTTTTATCTGTCATATTTTCAATTTCATCGCATATTCTTATTTCATCCTTTCATAGATTCTAATTTAATACAAACATTTAAAAGAAAAAATAATTTCCCCTCCCAATTTCTAGTTTGAGTGTGCCACCCCTATAGTTTACATATTCATTAATGACCTCCCCTTTAAATCCCAATAAACATTAAACTTTTATTATCTAGAAAGTTAATAATAATAATCCCTTAAGAACTACATAGCATATATACCTTTTAGGTCAGATTCTGCATGGTTTCCCCCTCTCTTAATTTCAAAAAACTTATTTACAATTTCGAAAAAGAAAGTTAATCTGTTCAATTAATCCTAGACCCTGGTATTAATCTCACTGATCTGCCTCCTCATATTTCATTTCAATTATTTTCAATGTATTTAGTAAACATATTCCATTAATCTATCATAGTTTTCCCTTTCCCCTCCCCCACCCTTATTCCATTCATCTTTGTACATATAAGAGAAAGAGCATACATTCCAATAATAAAAAATATCAGTTCCGTCCTTCATCTTGAGTTTCTTGAGTGGTAACAGTACATCTTAGTAATTAGGAAAGGTTCTATGCTGAATCATTTCCTAAAAGTGTGATAAGATAGTTCTGCTTAGGACTGAAATGTAAGCCATAAAACACAATAAAAAGGATTAAATTATAAATCCTTGTATTATTTTTCTTTTCTTTTTTTTTGTTTTAAGTAATCCAGCTTTGTGTACTCTAGTTCAGTGGTCGCCAACCAGTGATCCAGGGACCACTGGTGGTCCATGAGAAAATTTTAGTGGTCCGCAGAGAAATGTCACCCCCAAAGCACCCCCCAAAGCACCCCCCAAAGCAATTAATCCAGGCTGCGTGGGAATACAAGGCTTGCGTTGCTTGCATTGTGAACAACATGAGGCAGTGAGGGGAGGGGGGAAAGGGTGGAGGGGGTAACTTGCCCCACGTGCCCCATGCGCCTGGCCTGGCCACCCGGCTGCTTCTTTCCACTTCTTTCTTCTTCTGCTTTTGCTGCATGCAAGGAAAGCAGCAAAAGTCTTTCTTTCTCTCCTCCAAACTCCACCAGAAATTAGTCTTTGGGACCCTGCAAGGCATCCTGCTCCAAGAGGCTGCACCATTCTGGCAGAGTTTAGGGGACAGAAAGATTTCTGCTGCTTCTGCTGCTTTCCTTGCACGAAGCCAAAAGTCTCTCTCCCCCCCACCCCCCGAGAATGGAGCTGGAGATGGGATCCTGCGATCCCAAATAAAGAATGATCAATCGGTAGGAAAACAGGGTGGGGAATTTTCTTGCAGAATTTTTGGGGGATTTTCTCAGGGTCTCTGGTCTGCGGGATTTAAAATTATGAGCTTGGTGGTCCCTGAGGTCCAAAAGGTTGGCAACTCCTGCTCTAGTTTGTGGCTTGGTTTGATGTGAGAACCTAACCATTTTGGCTTGTTGAGCAGAGTATGATTAATGTTTAATATACCCCCCCCCGTGTGTGTGTGTGTGTGTGTGTGTGTGTGTGTGAGAGAGAGAGAGAGAGAGAGAGAGAGAGAGAGTTAGTTCACTTTGTGGATTATGCCCAATCAATCAGTGGGACCTTACCTCTTTGCCTATCCCTCTATTAGCAATTAGGCTAGAAAGCAAATCTTTTTTGGCTTCAATTAAAGTCTTTTTAAAAATCTAATTGCGGGCCTTGGAAGGTTAGCCAAAAGGGAACATTGCCAAAAAAAGGAGTTTCATACTTTGATAGTGTCTTTGTCTATATGAAAATTAGTCTTCTGGCTGCCCTGAATGCAAGTGAAATATGATCCTGAGAGTTTTGTAGCATGTTTCTTTTCCATCTTGACACAAAGAAAGATATCAAATTTATGTAAGATACGATTTCTCTGTCTTTGCCATTAACCTTGTTTTAAAGGAAGGAATTGGACTGATTGGCATTTAACTGGACACATCCTCTTTTTGCTCTCAGCAGGACTTGCCTTGACTCCAATGGTACTCCAACCATTATTCTCTCTGACTTTTCAGTTTCCATTAAAAATAACACACCTCTCTCATTGTGTGATGAAAATACGAGGAAAAATGCTCAGGCAAGCTGCGGAATAGGTTGCCCTGTTAATGCAGAATGAGGATTGAAGGGTTGGGACTAGGGAGAGCCATTTCTCCTTTGAGAAATCAGTAACTATGGGCCAGTTACTCTCTCTCAGCTTATCCTTGTTCGTATAGGAATTGTGGGTATAAAAATAGAGAAAGAGACTTTTATGTAAGTTGTTTTGAGCTTAAAAAAGGCGATATCGACATATAACCTCCCCCAGATATATAACCATTTCATCTTTAATCGTTTCATGAAAGAAGGTATGAAACAATCTTCTCCCTGCAGGAGAAAATAGTACCAGTTGCATCTGGCCCAGACAGTTGGATGCAAACTTTGTTCCTTTTTAAATAAAACTTGTAAAATACATAAATCATTCTTCATAAATCATATCTAATAAAGATTAGATTTATTCATTTTGTGAGTAAAATGTTATTGGATATATTCTTCAATATTCTAAATCTGTTGTATTTATGTTCTGTATTTTCTGTAAACTATTTTCTTACCAACAATCTAAAACTTATTAGTCTGCATCTGGACATTCTTTTAGGAAACATTTGATTATTTACAGTATACAGTTTATATTTGTGAACATAGTTGGCATTCTGGCTGTTCTGCGATGTTTAACAGTTTCTTTAATCTCCTCACTTTACTGCATTTCTGGTTATGGCTTGCTGCTTAAATTCTCTTAAACAATGGTGCATTTGTATCAGAGTGAATGAAGGAATGAATAAACAAACTGGGTGAAATAGGGTTGAATTTCTCTTTGTTACCAAACTGATGCTTCATCACTAATTTCATGGCAATGGACTTTACCTAAAGGTTGAGGTGTTTCCAGATGCTATCTGTTGAGGCAGTTATTGTTTCAGCGTTTCATGTCTCAGTGAAATTCTGGCCAAACTAGTGCATATTGCATAAGTGGTAGGCAACAGGCTAATATTAGGAACATTTGATAAACAAACATGGTGGCCCCTAGAAGGGCTGAAATCTCATCTCCTGGCATTACCACAGGCAGCAGGCAAATAATTAGTTAAAGAAAGATAACTGAATCCAGAAAATGAATGTGAATAATGAAATGACTGTGACATGAATGAATAAGTAATTAATTGAATGTGAGTAAAGAAACGAATGGGGTCTTTTATACCACAAACAAATGTAATTATAGAATGCTATTTTTAGCTTTTGATAGCAGCACATTTTCTCATCAGAATTTCCTGATATTGAAAATTTGTTACTGACAAGAAAAAATGGTTATACAGGAGCAAAGCAGCCATGACACTGTCTTGTGTTATAAATTGGCCTATAATACAACCTAATAATATTAGGAGTAGAACTTTTTTCTAGCAGCTACCTAGTGTATCCTGGACCATAGCACCATGTACCATAAAATCCTGTCTTTTCTGGATTGTATATCATGTCTCTTATCTTCTCAGGTAAATAACACACTTATGTCTTTGTCCCGCTTTTAATTTCCTGGAGCAAGAGAATACGACAGAATAGTTATTTCCTGAATTTTTTATCACATATATACACATTCACTTCTTCCCATATAATAGCCAGGCTTTCGCTATATATTTAAGGGAATTTTAGTGTGATCACAAGAATAATTAAGGGCACAAATACATGCTCACCCTCTTTTCTCTCTTTATAAAACAAAAATATCACAACATGGGATTTTGAAAGTATTCCACCGCAAGGAGTACCACCTAGAATCTGAGGATTGCCCTGAAAGTTCTCCTATAAAGAATAGTGAGACCATTTAATAAAACATAAACAATTTTGTATAGATTGGGGGTGCTGATTATTTTAATATATGCAGCCAATTTTATATATAGGCTTTATTCTGGAGTAATAATAATTAAAGTCACTGTATGCTGAAGACAAACGTATCCTTGCTCTTTACTGAATCAGACAAAGCATATGCACACATTGGAGCTGTGCATGCATTTCATTTGATTAAACTATTAATAAAAGGTCTATTTATGGCAATCAGCTCTAGGATTAAGAGAGTAGTGGGAGGGGATATTGACTCTGTACTAGTTTATAAAAATTTCTTTTTCCGTTTTTAGGACAAGCTTCCCCTTCCTTTAGAATTTTTAAATGTTTGCTTATCTTTGCCTCTGAGTCTCATCAAATTAGTAGATCCTACTAATATATAAAGGAAACCCGAGTGAACAAATAATACCAATATTTGGGACTTGTTTCTTTGATTTTATGAACAAGATCTTACATTTTTTTTTATCCAGCAAAGGGTTCTCTAGGGCAGGGGTCGCCAACCTTTTGGACCTCAGGGACCACCAGGCTCATAATTTTAAATCCTGCGGACCAGAGACCCTGGGAAAATCCCCCAAAAATTGTGCAGGAAAATTCCCCATCCCATTTTCCTACCAATTGATCATTCTTTATTTGGGATTGCAGGATACTATCTCCAGCTCCATTCTCAGGGAGAGAGAGAGAGAGAGGGGCGGTGGGAGAGAGAGGGAGAGAGAGAAACTTTTAGCTTAATGCAAGGAAAGCAGCAAAAGCAGCAGAAGTCTTTCTTTTTCTCTGCCAAACTCCGCCAGAATGGCACAGCCTCTTGGAGCAGGATGCCTTGCAGGTTCCCAAAGACTCATTTCTGGTGGAGTTTGGGGGAGAGAAAGAAAGACTTTTGTTGCTTTCCTTGCATGCAGCCAAAAGCAGAAGAAGAAAGAAGTGGAAAGGAGCAGCCTGGTGGCCAGGCCAGACATGTGGGGCACATGGGGAAGGTTCCCCCCTCTGCCCTTTCCCCCCTCCCCTAACTACCTCATGTTGTTCGCAATGCAAGCAACGCAAGCCTTGTGTTCCCACGCAGCCTGGATTAATTGCTTTGGGGGGTGCTTTGGGGGTGACATTTTTCTGCGGACCACCAAAATTTTCTCATGGACCATCAGTGGTCCCTGGATCACTGGTTGGCGACCACTGCTCTAGGGCATAGATAATAGTTTGCAAGGATAGAAATTCAAGCTGATTAATCAGACTTTCTAATGAACTGATCATATATCTTCCAATGATTATATGGTACTTATTTAGGAAAAGGTTGAGCTGTGGGAAAACCAGCCTGGGACTTGGATTCAGATATGTTTTGCTTAGGCAGAGAAGTCTATTACCCATTAGAATAACCAAGCATTTCTCAGTTGCAGAAAAGTTACTGAAAAGAAAGGAAAAAAGAGATAGAAGAACCCAAATTAATGTATATGCAATGTTGCAGCTTGGAAAGTAAGGATATGATTATACTTTTCTTAACAATTTAATTTATGTCAATAGTAGAATTATGCCTGTTATTTTCCCTAACTGTGCACAAAACCTGGGGATTGCTTTGGTTGCACAGTTTTACTGCAGAATTCAAGGCAATCTAATCATGCAATAAAATAGATGAGAAAGCTTTGAAGGTCTCTAAATTTATGTATCAACAAAATTTATGAAATCAACAAAATGCTTAAGAAACAAAATTAACAAAATGTATTAAAAAAATAGACTGAGGTTTCAATTTTAAAGTGAAAATGCATTCCTAATAACTTGTCAAATTAGTTTTTTTGCTGAAAAAGAAATCCTTCAGGTTTGAGGGGGTGGGGTAGCAGGAATGCAGCGGAGCAGAAGTAAAACAGCTGTAAACTAATTAACATAGCTTTACCATTTAAAATATCATTTAAATGGCTGTCTTTCCATTTATTTCAGAAACGCCTAAGGAGGGCAAAGTGGGGTGGGAACTAAATGTAGCTGTTCTACATAGTAAGGTATTCATGTCACATCATGCTCAGGAAGGTGATCAATGTGTTAATATAAAATCACAGGATCACCTTGAATGACAGAAATTGTTCTATGCACTGAAGGACTCTTTTAAGACTGTCAACTGAGAATGGTTGATGTAGGAACTCCCTTCCTGCCTCACCCCTTCAAATTATCCATCCAGTAAGTTGAAATCATGGATGCCTTTAAAATCCTGGGCTCTTACCTGTGCTATGTAACTTACAGTGCTAAAGGTGAGCATGCTCAAAATGAATTCGGCCCAGAGGACCATGAGCACACATTGAGGAACTCCACATGTACGATGGTTCCACAGCAATCCTAGAACCTCTTCAGGGGAAATTTGCTATTAACCTAAGAAAAAATCTGGGGCAGCTGGTATGTAAAAGAATAGCTGTATAATAATAATAATAATAATAATAATAATAATAATAATAATAATAATAATAATAATAATAATAATAATAATAATAATAATAATAATAGACTATGGCAAAGGCAAGCAAGGGTAGTACCAATAGTAACAGGCACTGAATGGACAATTCCTTGAAAAGATCCAAGGAAAAATAGATAAGGAAAAGACCTGGTTATGGCTGACCAATGGAACACTGAAGAAAGAAACAGAAGGCCTGATTCTTGCAGCCCAAGAACAAGCCATCAGAACGAATGTAATCAAAGCCAGAATAGAAAAATCTGCTGATGACCCCAAATGCAGACTCTGCAAAGAAGCGGATGAAACCATCGATCACATACTGAGCTGTTACAAGACAATCGCTCAGACTGACTACAAACAACGTCACAACACAGTCGCTCAGATGGTCCACTGGAACTTGTGTCACAACTACCATGTGTAGCAAAGAACTGGTGGGATCATAAGCCTGAAAAAGTGGTTGAAAATGAGCATGCAGAACTACTGTGGGACTTCTGAATACAGACTGACAAAGTTTTGGAACACAATACCCTGGATATCACAATTGTGGAGAAGAAAAAAGTGTGGATCATTGACATTGCCATACCTGGTGACAGCAGAATCAATGAGAAACAACTTGAAAAAGTCACCAGATATCAGGACTTGAGAATCGAACTGCAGAGACTCTGGCATAAACCAGTGCAGGTGGTTCCAGTGGTACTCGGCACACTGAGTGCTGTGCCTAAAGACCTAAGCAAGCACTTAAAAACAATTGGCACTGACAAGATCACCATTGGTCAGCTGCAGAAGGCCACCTTACTGGGATCTGCCCGCATAATCCGCTGATACATCACGCAGTCCTAAACACTTGGGAAGTGTTCGACTAGTGATTTGTGATACGAAACCCAGCATAGTTATCTCGTTTGCTGTGTATACTGTCATTTTTTGTGTAATAATAATAATAATAATAATAATAATAATAATAATAATAATAATAATAATAATAATAATAATAATAATGACTATGGCAAAGACAAATAAGGGTAGTACCAATAGTAACAGGCACATTGGGTGCAGTTCCAAAACAACTGGAGCACCACTTGAATACCATACGCATTGACAAATTTGCCATCAGTCAATTGTAGAAGGCAGCTTTACTTGGAACAGCTTCCATCTTGTGGCGATATCTGTAACACCATCAAACATCCAGATTTGCCTATTGTCTACACTGGCTTGGGCATGTCATGAGGATGGCTGATGGTCGGATTCCGAAAGACCTCCTGTATGGAGAATTAGTGCAGGGAAAGCACCCTAGAGGGAGACCACAGCTGCAATATAAGGATATCTGCAAGAGGGATCTAAAGGCCTTGGGAATGGACAGCAACAGCTGGGAAACCTTGACCTCTGATTGTTCAGCTTGGATGCTAAAGACTCAGCATGGCCTTCTCCAATTTGAAGAGACACTCGTTTGGCAGGCTGAGGCAAAGAGGCAGTCCCCGGAACCAGTGAAATCCGGGGGCTGGACAGGAAACTGATTGTATCAGAATTGGCTTTTTTAGCCACACTAGATGCTGTTTTAGGACCCTTTTTTAGAGCACGATGTCATAGTCTCTTGAGACTGAAGGATGCCAATGAATGAATGAATGAATAAATGAATGAATGAATGAATGAATGAATGATAGCAGCAGCAGCAGCAGCAGCAGCAGCAGCAGCAGCAGCAGCAGCAGCAGCAGTAGTAGTAGTAGTAGTAGTAGACGAAGAAGATGTTTCTCATCCCCCATGCTTTGCCTATAAGCTTCCTAAATACATCTGGTTGTTGGGCTGCTTGGCCTGATTCAGTAGCATATTTTTGTGTTCTTAATTTTCTTTGTTCTTACACAATCCTCCTTCTTTTCAGAATTCCCCCATGACTGGGATCTATCTGATCCAAGAATGCATGGGACTTTGAGTATTCCATACACGATTCTTCTCAAATTAGCATCTTTATGTAAAGACTTTTTCTTATGCTTAATAGCATTATCCGGTAATCAGAAATAGAATTCTCTTGGGAAAAGATGTTCTTTTTAGTTATTATGGTTAATCATTCTTAGATAAATCTCTCCTTCATAAGGACAAACAAGAGTATAAGCCATCAGACAATAGAGCCATTTATTCTGTGTCAGCAGTAGTTACCCATTGAGTCCAATGGGTTTGTAACAAAATGTGCAAATAGCAGCTAAGAGCTTAGATCAGTTTAAACTTATTTTTCATTTAACCTATACACTCTGTTTCAATAAAGAGAAATACTATGGTGCCACAAGAAGTATATATCTGAAAATTTGTAAATTAATTTTGTAATTCTGATAGGAAAATGAATGAATTATTAAGATGGTCGAAGGCAGTTTGTGGTCTTTTGTGAGGAATGGATGTCAAAAGAACTGAAATGGCTTTTAGGAGCATCCTTTCAACTTTGTTATATAGAAGTGACAGTTTGAAAGGTCAAGACTAGAAAAAGAATGCAGTAGATTTGGGGCACTTAAACGTGTGTGTAAAACAAGAGGAGATAGGATAAAACAAGAGTAATGAATGAATATAAAAATGAGTGATAACCCTAATGTTAACCCTAACCCTAAATAGAATCAGTAAGGGCTGTACAACAAAATATGAAAAAAAGAATACACGAGGCAAAAGGAAAGCAAGACTGAGAAATTTATTAATGAGGTCTAGAACAAGAGAGAGAGATGAGAAGCTTAAAGAACAATTTGCAATGCATGAAGTTGTCTAAACATAGCAGAGACAGGGATGATTTGTTAGGCTAGAAAGGTATGGAGAGGTATAGTGAATAGTTTTAGTGTAAGCTTGTTTTTGCAGTGTTTCCTTTGATTTTTCATATCTCATGACTTCAATTTCTTTGTCATATTCCTTTTCTGCACTCTGCATAACATTGCTAACCTGTAAAAGAATAATGTGGGGGTATGTTTTCAGCATACCAATGTGAGCAATTATTATGAATGCAAGTATCTGATTTTAATCAAAGCCTGTCATTCTTTTGCTTCCACCTTCTGGCCTTGCAATATTCAGACACTTTGTTTTGCAATGGATAATCCATTTTGCTTTTCTGAGTTATATTGGAAACTGTGGAATGAACGTAGACGGGTCTGATAAAATTGAAGTTGCTGGTGCGTGATGATATGGAGTAAGAAAGCAAACAGGTGTTACAAACAATACCCTTGATAAATTCTCCAGAAAGACTCTTTCACATACAGCAAGTATATACAAGTATTGTGAGTTACACAATGTGAAAACTATAAGGAAGAGAGAAGGAAGACAAATATTTCCTGGAATACCTACTTGAGAAGCTTGATAGTTGCCAAATTTACTATTTAGATCTCTTTCCAGCTCTGGCCTTCGGCAAAGTTTTAATAAACTGTATTGTCATTCTGTTTTTATGCTCTTACTAATCCCATGACCTGTTCAGGGTTATTTATATATTTGTTTTTCACAACCCAGAGACTTTCGGGAGCTATTTTGCACAAACGCACATTCACACACCCTTTCTAAGTTCTAAATTATTGGTCCCAAAATCAAATTTATTATACCTGAAGGCCAGTCTATATAATATTGGATGTGTTAAAAGCTGGCTTTCATTTCACAATTTCTTCAAGTATTGCACGTGAAATGTGATGAGGAGCTATCTCTGAGTTAATTTTTTTTCTGAGCCTTAAATTATATAAAGATATTAAAATACATATCTGTTTAGCAAGCTTTCACTTTCCCCATCAGTGTCACATCCAATATTTTTGTGTAAATTGTTGAATAGTAATCTGTGTAAAATACATTCTCTAGGAGTCTTTTCCAAATATTCTGGTAATAGTAATGTCTTATTTGTTTTTTGCAATGAACGGGCATACTTAGAGTTTGCCATATGCAATATGTATATTCATTACTATTTATATACATGTTTTTTAAAAAAATAGTTGTTAATTTTCTTTTCATTACACTTGATTTGCAATGAACATGGCTTGTTAAATGTATCTGCAGGAGGGGGATTAAAACTAATTACAAAGCACATATTGAATGCCAATTCACAAAAGCTTTCAATGGCAATAAAATAGATTGTTTCTGATATAAATTGTTCTGCAAAAGCAAATGAATAATTAGGTGGATATACTTTTTAGAAAGGTAACAAAATTCGGGATGAAAAGAAAAGCCTATCAAAATTATTTTTGGAAGGGCAGAATTCAGAAACAATGTTATATTTACTTTGACTCATTTCCGATTATAAAAGTTCTATTTTTTATATACATGCACAGCACTTTAAATAAAGCTTCAGATTTTAATTAGCAATGCAATTGATCTCTGCAAAAAATGTGATAATTTAAGTTGCTAGTACATCAAAGGAGAGAAGTATCTACCTTCTACTAGATCTTTTTGCTGAATCTCTAATGTCCTCTGTTGTATGTTAGTCTGTCCCAAAAAGTAGAAAAACTTCAAAGCCATCCTGACCCTGGCATTTTGCTAAAACTTGCTGGCAATAGAAGGAGTTGAAATACATACCGTATTTGCCGGCGTATAAGGCGACTTTTTGCCCTAAAAACATGCCTCCAAGTGGGGGGTCGTCTTATACGCCTGTAAATACATTGTCACTCGGTGCAAGAGCGGGGGCGGAGCTCCGCAACTGCGAAGCCCCTTCAAGCCCAGCCGAAGTCTCTCTTCCTCCTCCTCCCACCCACCCACCCACCCTCCGCCCGGCTCGGGCGCTGGCGAGCCAATCTGGAGGTGGGGTGGGGGTGGAGCGGGAGGGTCTCTGGCGGGGCCGCTTGCCCAGCCAGCCCGAGCCGCGTAATGGCCCGGGGAGTGGGGGGAGAAGGTGGTGGGGGTGGACTGTGGCGCCCCTCCTTCTGGGCAGCGGGGCGGGGGCGGCAATTTGCTCCTCCCGCTTCTCCCTCCCTCTTTGAAAGACCGGGAGGGCTGTGCTTGGGGCGGGGGTGTCCTCAGGAAGTTCCTGATGGGACCCCGCTGGGCAGGGCCACCCGGCTCCCGAGCTGCTTTCCAGGGTCCCCTTGGGAAGAAAGGGTCCGGTGGGCGGTGGAAGAAGGCGAGCGCCCTCCTCCCGCCCCTGTCCCGTCCCGTCCCTCCTCTTGTCCCCTCCTCCCTCCCCGCTTAAGAGAAAGATCTGCCTCCCCTGCACCGAGCTTCCACCCGGCGCCGCGTCTCCCGGCCAGCGCTGCGACTTGGGAACCGGCCAAGCGACTTTAAAACCGAGCGGAGGCCAGAGATAGCCGGAATTACCCTCCACACCACACACACACACACACACACACACACAGAGAGTTGGCAGCTGTCCATCCCCCACCCTTGGAGTCCCGATGGCACGCACGCGGGGCTGTCACAAAGAAAGGGAGAGGAATTGAGTGCCAGCCTGAGAAAGGCAAAGCTGCCTCTCTAAAGCATTTGGTGGCTTTGTAAGTTTGGGGAAAGGGGTTGGGGTGTCAATCAAGAATTATATCCAGAATACCCCAAGTGTTACAACTTACCGTATTTGCCGGCGTATGAGACGACTTTTTGCCTTGAAAAGCATGCCTCCAAGTGGGGGGTCGTCTTATACTGCGAGTATATATACAAAACTATATTTTGAGTGGAAATGTTGGGGGCTCGTCTTATACGCCCAGTCGTCTTATACGCTTGGCAAATACGGTACATTTTAAAGTTGCCAAGTTTGAAAAACAGTGCTTCAAAGAATACCCAGTGCTGTGGTGCCCTTCTAATTTACAATTGTTAAGGAATGAAAGGCATGCATTTTACAAGTACAACCTATTTATTATGCAGTAAATAAACATGCAAACTCATAAAATTACACAATTAATTTATTGTCTCTCAGCTGAAATGTCCAGTTTAAATTTCAGTGGAGGACTTTGAGATGGTCACAATATTTGCAATGTCACAAACTTAGTTTTCTGTTGCTGTTGTATAAGAACAATGAGAGAACTCCATATAAAGAAGAAAACAAATAATGAGGATTGCAAGTTGCTGTTATAGCCACATCATAGCATCTGGCAATGCACAGAGTAGACCAAGCTACAATAATGCCTGGGTTTAGTTACCCATCCAACTGACCTCTCAAATTCTGGAATAAAGAGTATAAACAATTTCTGTTTAGTACTAAATCTGCAGCTTTAATATTTACAGTGGAATTTTTTGCAGGGGTAATTTGTATTTAAAAATTGCATCAGTCTCCATCTAACAAAGCGTGGGAAGTTGACTAATTGAGAATGATTGTATAATCAAATCCATACAATCTGTACTGTACTGTAGATTTGTTCTTATATATGGCACAGCCATATCATATGAGTGAGCGATATATCAAATTTGTAAACTGCATGAGAAACATAATAAAATGTAAATGAATAGGAAATAAAAACTATTTATTAATCAGTTTGGGAGGGGGGCATTAGCCAATGTCTGAGCCTTTAGTCATATATTTCTTGCATCCTTGCTCTTATTACTGATAGCTGCTAGTGGGAGGGGAAGATGAACACAAAATTGTACAAAGTTATGACTCTACATGTTATGAACTAACATAAACGTATTTTAATAAAGCTTAACAACCTTGATAGAAAAGCAGGCTCGTAATCCTGCACTTTTGATTGGTCCGTGGATAGCGAGCTGGGATTGGTCCTTACGGAGCAACCTGATTGGCTATTAGCGGAACGTCTCTCATTGAGTACAATTTAAACGTTTTAACGTAAGTCATTGGTTAATGGGACAGCAGCCAGCCCTATAAAAGAGCTGCTGCTGCCCAGGGTTTTTGCTCTGTTCCTGATCGTTAATAAAGAGTTGAAGTTCACTGTTCACAGCCTCGTCTCCGTTCCTTGCGCCCATGCTCAGAACATAACACTGGCGGCGATGGTGGGATGCGGAGACATCAGAGCTGACTGAGCACTACAGAGCAACGAACGAAGCACGTGGCTGAAGAAGCACCGACAACGGCAAGATGTCTGGCGGTGCCATACCACCCGCTCCATTTGACCCGGATAACAAAGACTGGGACTCAGATATGGATCGGTTCCAGATGTTTCTGGAGACCAACAACTTAAAGGACACTACGACTGGCAAGAAGCGCAATATTTCTAACCCATTGTGGGCCTGTCGTTTTAAGATGGCAAAGCACTTGCCAAACCGGCTGAGGTGAAGTCAATGGATTGGGACACCCTCGCGCCCATCCTACGAGCCCACTATGCACCCGCCGTGCCAACACTGGTTCGAAGACACGAATTTTACCAGAGGGACCAACGGAAAGGCGAGAACGTTGCAGATTTCATCGCTGACCTCCGGAACCTGGGTGGCCTCTGTGGGTTTTCAAACCTCGAGGAAGCTTTGCAAGACCGCATAGTTCTGGGATTAGATGACGACACGGTGCAGAGCAAGATCATGGCAAAGGGGGACATCGATCTTGCCGATGCCATCACAGACGCTACTGCAGCAGAAGCAACCAGGAAGTCGGCCGCCCGAATGCGCCGCACCAACGCACCGCTCCGTAAACTCGCCGAATGATACCTCGCCTCGTCCAGAGAGGCCCATAATGACGGCACACCATGAAGACCTCAAATCCACATCAGATAGTGAAGAAGAAGAGGTCAACCGGCCCGGTCTGAACGCGACCAACGAGAACAACGAACCCAAAGATTACCCCACCAATGCGCTGGTTGCGGGGCAAACCACCCGCGATCAGATTGCAAATTCCTCGACGCGCTCTGTCGTTCCTGTGGGAAGAGAGGCCACATCGCAAAGGTCTGTAGAAGCAAGCAAGGACCCAGCTCAATCCAGAGGGAGAATAACTACTGCCAGACCACAGGAAATCGTCCTGTGAGCCGGGATCACCTGAACCACCAATGGAACAACCACTCCTACAGAAATAAAGCACCTACCACTTCAACGAGATGAGAAGAGACACACCAAACCATTACCATCGGCCACGCTTCATCCTTAGATGCAAGAAAGATCCGAGTAAAGGGTCACCATCGAGAACCAACCTTGCGTGATGGAAGTCGACTCAGGGTCGTCCCTCTCGATTGTTTCCTGGAAGACCCTCAAACAGCTAATCCCTTCCATCTGTCGTCAGGATCTCAGCCCCCAAAGAATCATACTCAAAGATTACCAAGGCAACAGAATTCCAGTCGTCGGCTCCAGCCTAGTCCAAGTCTTCTTCAAAAATCGTACCGCATCACAACCACTGACCGTCATCAATCGCGACCGGCCTAGTTTGTTAGGCCTACAATGGTTCGCCCCGCTCGGGATAGAGGTAGCCGGCGTTCACTGAGCCGAGAGCGACAACTGGGAGGAGTCTCTCGTCCAAGAATTCCAGGACGTTTTTTCAGAAGAGCTAGGCAAGTACAAGGGGACCCCAATATCGTTTAGCCTTAATCCCGAAGTAACTCCTATCCGCCTTAAGCCTCGTCGGGTGCCGTTTGCACTCAAACCAAAGATTGACGAGCAGCTCGATAAATTAATAGCCCAGGGTGTTTTAGAACCAACCGACCACGCCCGTTGGGAAACCCCAATAGTAACACCCATCAAACCGGATGGGTCGTTAAGAATTTGTGGGGATTACTGGGCCACTTTGAACCACGCACTTCAACAGAGTGCTTACCCGGTGCCGGTGGTTCAACATCTTCTCCACTCCCTGGGTGGCGGGAAAATATTCGCTAAATTGGATTTAGCGCAGGCATACCAACAGTTACCCGTTGATGCGGAAACTGCGGAAGCACAAACTATCTTTACGCACAGAGGTGCCTTTAAGTGCAATAGACTCCAATTCGGAGTGAGCGTAGCCCTGGGAATTTTTCAAAGCCTGATGGAGAGACTTTTGCAAGGCATAAAAGGAATCGTGCCATATTTTGATGATGTGTTAATTGCCGCCCCGAATAGAGAAGTTTTAGAAAGGCATTTAAGAATGGTTCTCCAAAAATTCAAAGACGCCGGCCTCAAGGTTAAAAAAAATAAATGTCAACTGTGTACTGAAAGGGTGGAGTTCCTTGGATACCTTCTCGATAGTCAAGGAATCCATCCCTCTGATAACAAGCTAAAAGCAATAAAAAAGCCCCGACACCTAAGAATAGAACAGACCTCCAAGCCTTCCTGGGGCTCATTAACTTTACAACATCTTTTGCCCCAGAAGGCGACCGTAGCTGAGCCCCTACACAGACTTCTCGACAAAGGAGCAACCTGGGTCTGGGGACATCGAGAGGAACGCTTTCCGACAAGTGAAAGACTTACTAACTTCCGACGCTGTATTAATGCAGTATAATGAAACTTTACCTTTGACTATTACATGTGACGCTTCACCGTTTGGAGTAGGAGCAGTTTTAAGTCATGTATTACCGAACGGAAATGAAGCACCTATTGCGTTTTTCTCACGTACATTATCAAGGAACTATACATTAGAAAGGAACTATAGCCAACTCGATAAAGAGGCTCTTGCTGTTGTATCATCTGTAAAGCGTTTTCATGAATACGTGTATGGACGACCATTTACTATAATTACGGACCACAAGCCATTGCTTGGTATTATAGCGGGAGACAAACCAACCCCTATATATTATCGCCAAGAATGACTCGCTGGTCAGAGTTCCTAGCTGCCTACAATTATCTACTGCAACATCGCCCGGGAAAGCCATTCCCCACGCTGACGATTTAAGCTGTTCCCTACTTCCGGAAGCCGTCAACGACCCAGCTCCAACCCTCTCGACACTCCAAATTGAAACGCTACACTCGCCACCGCTAACGGCAAGAGACATCGCCATCGAGACTAAACGGGATCCTGTCTTAGCATGAGTTCTCAGCTGGGTCGAACGAGGATGGCCACTCGACCAACTCCCCGACAACTTCGCGCCATTCAAAAACCGGCAGACAGAACTTTTCTCCCAGAAGGGCTGCATTCTCTGGGGAGATAGAGTCGTCATCCCAGAGAGGCTACAACAGGCGGTTTTAGAAGTACTGCACGATGGACATCCGGGCATTGTGCGTATGAAGGCGCTCGCACGGAGCTACGCGTGGTGGCCGGGCATCGACAAACAAATCGAAGCCTGGGTAACCACGTGTCGGAAGTGCCAAGACGTCAGCAACGCCCACCTAAAGCAACGCCAACCGAGTGGGAAACCCCTCGGGGTCCATGGTCCCGCATCCACATTGATTTTGCAGGACCCACCAAAGGACACACTTTTCTACTAACAGTAGATGCCTATTCCAACTGGCTAGAAATACATAAAATGAAGACAACCACAACTGAGTCAGTCATTAACAAACTGAACAAATTGTTCGCAATGCATGGGTTACCAGACGTTTTAGTTTCTGATAACGGGCCCAGTTCACCGCTCTGCTCTTTGAACAGTACCTAGCAGACCGGGGCATCCGCCATGCGCTAACCTCGCCGGCACACCCTGCGGCCAACGGAAGGGCGGAGCAAATGGTACAATTCGTCAAAAAAACACTACAAAAATGGATTCTGGAGACATCGACGACAAGCTGAACCGGATCCTGCTCCTTCAACACATCACCCCACACAGCGTCATGAATAAAACGCCTGCTGAACTGTTAATGGGACGAAAACTTCGCTCCCACCTCGACCGTCTACATCCTTCTTATTCACCAGAAAAACCCTTCGGGTCTAGCGGGAAGTGCCGCGAATTCAAGTTAGGCAACTTGGTGTTTGCTAAAATTTCTCTGGCGACCCATTGTGGGTCCCTGCAACCATTACCCAACCCACCGCCCCAGATCCTACCGCCTACAGACTAATGACGGAGAACTTGGAAACGCCATATAGATCAGCTTCGCTCCAGATTGCCACCCATTTTCCGCGACTCCCCTTATTTAAAAACTGAGGGGAGGGAATATCGAGGAGACTGAAAACGGAATAGACAATGATGTAATCAGGAAACCCAGCATCCAGCCCAAAGAGCGCGCCAACTGAAGAAGAATCAGGGAGCGGGGTATAATCAGGGAAATACCACGAGGAGGCTGCCCACCGGAACCGGAAGTAACTCTTGGGGACTGGGATAACAACAATAGCAGCCCGCGCTAATCCTCCACTTATGAGGAACCACCCGTACCTGGCGAAAAACTTGTAAGCTGCATGGAGAAACAGAATAAAATGTAACATGAATAGTGGAATAAAACTATTTATTAATCAGTTTGGGAGGGGGCATTAGCCAAAGTCTGAGCCTTTAGCATATATTTCTTGTATCCTTGACTTATTACCACATAGCTGCTAGGGGAGGGGAAGATGAACCTAAATTGTACAAAGGGTTATGACTTTACATGTTATGAACTAACATAAACGTATTTTAATAAAGCTTAACAACCTTGATAGAAAAGCAGGCTCGTAATCCTGCACTTTTGATTGGTCCGTGGATAGCGAGCTGGGATTGGTCCTTACGGAGCAACCTGATTGGCTATTAGCGGAACGTCTCTCATTGGGTACAATTTAAACGTTTTAACATAAGTCATTGGTAAATGGGACAGCAGCCAGCCCTATAAAAGAGCTGCTGCTGCCCAGGGTTTTTGCTCTGTTCCTGATCGTTAATAAAGAGTTGAAGTTCACTGTTCACAGCCTCGTCTCCGTTCCTTGCGCCCATGCTCAGAACATAACACTACACATTATCTCTGGGATAAGAAGACTTCCATTGGTACCTCATCACAAAACCCAAATCACTTGTTTTGTAGGATAAATGGCTATATAAATACAAAAACTAACTCAATAAACTAACTCTGGAGGCTGGAGAAAATACAAGGGGATGGATGGATAAAAGAGAGATACAGGTAGTCCGTGACTTACAACATTTCATTTAGTGACCGTTCAAAGTTACAACGCCACTGGAAAAAGTGACTTATGACCATTTTTCACAACCACGTTCACTTAATGGTTCACTTAACAATTATGGCTAGAAAGACATAAAATGGGACAAAATTCACCTAACAAATGTCTCACTTAACAACATATATTTGGGGCTCAATTGTGGTTTGTAAGTTGAGGACTATTTGTATTCTGTGGTAGATTCTCTGCAAAAGATGGATTCTACTTTTCCAAGGTATTAAATCTTGTTTCTCACCAACTAGATATAATGGCAGAAGAGGAACTATTAGACAGAAGGTTGCTATTTTTGTACACCCATGATCTACATCATTTCATTCTGAAATCCTTGGAAAATAGGTAGAAAGAAATCAACAAATAACCAACATTTAAGTTCACAATGTTTAAATGAAACAATGTCAGAAAGTTCTGGATTTTGATCAGGAACTGGAAGGACGAAGGATAGCAGATGGCTGTAAAGTACAGAGCCTGAGGTCTAAATATACTTTTTTCTATCTCTGCTTATTCTTAGCATACTGTTACTTTAATAGTAAAACTCAATAAATGTCACACCTGCACTACAAGCAGCTTTTCTACTGATCATTCTGCACTTTCCTCCAGGAACTGAGAATCATTTAATAGCTATTGGATAACTGAAGGATATATGAGAAACACAAAACAAACAGTGAGTCCAGATTTTTTTTTTCCACTTCTAAAATGTTTTGCCACAGGGGAAAAATAGTAACGTCTCAAAAATCATTGTGTCTGGGTCACTCAAAGGTTATTTTAATCTGTTGAAGAGTGAAATGACAAGAATCAACATTACCTGGCAATCCTGAAGATGAACAGGAAGCTTGGAACATTTGCCTTGGGTCATAATTCCAACCACCTATTTATTCCTGCAAGAATTATCCTAGATGAAAACTATATTTGGAATGGCAGCAATGGCTGGATATTTCCTTGACTAGCTGGGAGTTGCTGATGGCCCAAAGCACAGATGAGGCTATTAACCAGTCCGGTTATTAATCCTTGGGAAATGTGCTAGAAGGAAGTTGTTACTACTATCGTAGGATAATGAGAGACATACATGGACACTTTTTATAGTATTGATTTTCCTCTGGTACATTTCTGGACCATTAACACTTCTGCTAATAGCTAGCATAGGCCTGAGTAGTGTTGCTAAGGAAGAGGTCAATATAGGTAAATAAGTAAATAAATGTCATTACAAAGCAGTCATAAAATGCAATATGGGAATGAGTTCCTGGTACACGGTTGCTTCCTGCTATTGGGGGGAATCCAAAGAAGTTAGGAAATCTTTGGTCTTTGATGATGGTTGCCTATTTCATTAGTAGCATTTTGGCAACTTGGTCTCTCTTTCTGATTATTCCCCTCCCCTCCTGATAATAACATTGTAATAAGGATCTGCTTTCTTCCTCTTCCCTCCCAACTCTATTTATGTTATTACCATGTTATTTATACTGTAAAGGAGAAATCAGGAATTGGTTTATTATTAATACTCCTAATCTGCCTTGGGAGTTTTTTTTCTCTCCTCCAGTTAAAGAGTGAGTAAAATGTTTTAAATTAGTAAGGAAGCATTCTTCTATGTAGGTCAGAATTGTTCCAAAGCTCTGTTGGATGCTACAAGGCAGAGAACAAATGAGGGCAGACACACAGTATGTTAATTTTTTCACTGTCCTCTAAAAAAAAAAGAGGGAAAAAGAAATCCAGATAAAAGGCTTATCTAAATTCTGGCACAGACACCAGGAGCACGGCAGAAGATTGTAGGGATGAGCTCAGATCCATTTGCTAACCTTTTGGGGGGCTTTTTAGGTTTGAGGTTTTCTGTACTTAAAAACAATCAACGTTGAATTAATTCCAATTAATTAACTGAGCGGAATCAAATCTTTGCCTAGGTAAGAAAGAATGGTTAGCATACCAATAAATTGTCCTTTGGTGGGGGGGGCTCTTCCCTGTGTTTTGTGGCTGGCTGTTGGCAGCATGGAAAAGAGTGGGATGAGTCTGCGTATCGCAGCCTAGAAGTGAGAGAAGGTCATCATTAGGGGGAGGTGGTTAGGATTTGGGTTCCAGAATATTTTAGTCACTGAATAGTAAAGGATTCTGCTAGATGGGGAGGAAGGAATGGGATGCTGCTCCAGGGACCATAGGGTCTCTCTTGAACCTTTATCTTGAAAAAAAAATACTCCCCCCCCCTTTTATGGTTTAAGTTTACCTATTAAATATAAAGGTTCCCCTCGCACATACATGCTAATCATTCCTGACTCTAGGGGGTGGTGCTCATCTCTGTTTCAAAGCTGAAGAGCCAGCGCTGTTCAAAGATATCTGTCAGGGCTCCAACAAATCCACCCTCATTCAAATCAAAAGTCTCTAGCTGCATCTCAGAGAAAAGTAAATTGATTTATTAGGAGTGGCCATGTTGGCGCGTGGCTGGGTGCAGTCGATACTAAATTACATCATACATTTCCCCCTTTCCCCCAACTCCTGGATGTGACTTCTCCAATGGGACACATCCATCTCCAAGAGCCATCCATCATGATCTCCAATAATCTTCTTATGCTCCGACAACTTTGGGCTGCCGAGGTGATTATCTAGGTATTTCAAGAATGCCTTGTTTTCTCCCACTCCCTTTTTCTGGCAGCTAAAAAGACCAAAGGAGTATCTTTTTAGTTGAAAATGTCTCTGTGGTCATGTGGTGGACATGACTAAATGCTGGAGGTGCATGGAATGCTGTTACCTTCCCACCAAAGTGGTCCCTATTTTTCTATTTGCATTTTTACATGTTTTTGAACTGCTAGGTTGGCAGAAACTGGGACAAGTAATGGGAGCTGTTACGTGGCACTAGGGATTCGAACCTCCAAATTGCCGACCTTTCTGATTGACAAGATCAGCCCTGCAAATAACCACGATGATGGCTGAGTCATGTAGACAGGAGTGATTTAAAGCACAGAAGAGTTGCACAGCTAAAGTCCATTCCATTGTTGCTCAGCCTTTTCTTCCAGATAGATACCCAAAGCCATACGCAATATCCATTGGAAGATGCAGAGATGGAGAACAGCTTGAGCTCTTTCTGCTGTGCTGCACATCAATATCTCCACAGACAACTGCCTTCGTCTCTGTAAATAAATGGCTCTGATTCATTTGAATGGTGAAATGTGAAGTGTTGCACTTGTGAGTCAGCAAAATATGACATGCCTTCCATCCTTAGTATGGGGTGGATTGAATGAATGAGTGAATGAACGAATCCATGAATTAAGAACATGCACACACCCAGTTCATTTTTGTTGCTTCCAAGGCCAATCAAGCTGAAATAGTCAAGTAGTGTAATTGACCCTTTTCTGGGAATTTGAAGTAAGAATATAGTATTTTATTAAAAAAGGAAAAATTGAAAAGCTCTGAAAGTCCTTCCCTTTAAGTGCCACCATTGCACCAGTGTAAATCTCCATAGCCCTAGGTAGGTAAGTGGATAAAAAGGAAGAAGGAAGGAAGGAAGGAAGGGGGAGAGAAGGAGGGAGGGAGGAAGGGAGAGAGGGAGGAAAGAAAGAAGGATGGAATTAGCTTCTTCAAAGTGGACATCTTTTGGTGCAGAAAGTGGTGCAAGAGACCTTATACACATTAAAATTCCCTCCCCTACAAAATGCTGCCCTATTAATGATGAGAATTTCCTAGTTGCATGATATCTTTGGAAATCGCAGATTGTATCTCACCCTCTGTGCTAATCCTAAGAAAGGTTAAGTTCTTTATGTTCTCTGAAATGTTCCTGCTTGTCTCACAAAAAGTTATTCTTGCCAGGATCGCCTCCAGTGTAGGAACCATGTGACTTGTCCCGGAGTTCCAAGCAAAATAAGTTCCAACGTGTTTATTCTCATTCATTCAAACTCTGTGCTTTTCTTAATACCATAACAAGCACAATATGATTCATGTCACTCTCTTTCCCACTCAACACTTTTCTACATATGATTCATGCTGGGACTCTCACTGTATTGTTACTCCATCATGTGTTTCTTTTACTAATTCTTAGTAAAGCTCTTTGATTGGCTCAGTTCAATATGTTTATTCTAGGGATGGGCATTATGTCATGGCCTCTGCAATCCTATTTTGCAACTTCTCTCCAAATTAACTCCTTCAGTTGTCAAAGATTAAATACGTTTAAGTGAATTTAAGCTAGAACGGCTTCCTTGTATGCTATATATATCACACAGCAAGGCAAATACAAACTTATAAAGTATGGTTTGTAACATTTATGTTTATAAATCAATTGGCGTAAAAAGAAAGGAATACGTCAGAAACCAAATACTTATTTACAATATTTTAGTAGGTTCCTTCCCCTTCTTTTCCTTCTTTTTAAAAAGTATTATTTACAAATAGCAATAAATGAAAATTTTGGCCATAAGTTCAAAGATTTGTGGTCTTTTCATATCATACTAAATGTATTTCATCAGGTATGTTTAATTTTTTAAATGTTACACTTGTCAATAGTAATTTATTTATATATTTAAAACATTGGTACTGGCAGCTGTCCATCTTAAACAAAACTCTTGGGAGTCTTATTTACAGTATCTTCTGAAACTATATCTTTGTTTAAATACATACATAACAAATAAATGAACAGAATTATGCCTAGCATACAAAATGCTGCTGCTTCAAAATACAGCAGCAATGAGAATTTGTAATTGTTTCATAATTTCTTTAGTCAGTTTCCAGAGGTAATTTTAGGGATACAATTCATCTACATTCATTAAGATTTAAAACCCGGAAATTATCTTGAGTGATTGGAAAAGTGATGAAACAGTCTACTATCGGATTTAACTGGAGAAAAAAAAACTGGAAAAGTAGGTTGTTGAAAGACAAAGAATATTTTTTAAGATTTCTGCTGGGTTTCAAACCAGCAACAGTCTATATATGAGACGAGTATTATAAACACTGTCCTACTTCAGAGTTACTGATAATATAACTTTAAAAGACATTAGAGACTGTGGTAACCATTGATTCAGAGGAATAATCAGAGGAACCACCTACCTCATCAAAGCAGAGTGCAGGAGACAGTCACATGCCACAGACAAATGGATAGCAGAGCTTTAAGTAAGAGATAAAAAATAGTACTTAGAAAACTGACAAGAAAATATACCTGGAGGTCACCTTCATAGTTTTAAGGATGCATAAGGGGCAATAGCATGCATTCCTGCCATCCCAAAAAGGTTGCTGGCCTGAACTGGTGATCGGACATTCCAGCACTGCAGATAAACTCTAAACACTCCAAACAAATGCCTCTGGTAGAATTACCTTGCCAGGTCGTTGTCAAGCACCAGGGACATCAGAAGGTCCAGGCAGTTCAAATGGGTATAAAGATTTATTTCACTACTAACAGCCCATAGATAAGTGACAATGGAATTCAAAATGGGCTGAACTTAGATCTCTTGTGGGCAAGAAGAGACTTGTGACTTATGACATGTTTGACCCTTTCCTTGGACTCAGTCTGGTCGTCTCCTACAATAAATACAGATAAATAATCCTAGTACACAATATTTTTTAAACACATCTGTAGCTGTGTTTGCCTCCAATGCTCACATAACCCAAACCATTGTAAACAGCAAAATAGCCTGGTTTCCAGTTATTATGGGAGGACTAGGTTTATTCTGTCCTTTAGATGTCAAGCATATTCCAGTGCATTTCTTCTGAGCTTGAACTTACCACATATTGGCCTTCAAACTTGTTGATAAGAGTATTGGATATTTTTAAAAAGTTACCTTTTGTCCATCTGTTTTATATTTCATCTGCACTTTTGTAGTGATCATATAATTATTATATGGTACTCATTTGACTGAACAAAGTTGAGTTGCTTTGTTCCAGATCTGACCACATCAGAGCCCAAAGAGGCAACCTGAGGCAGCTCTTCTTGTGTGTAGCCATGAGGATGAAAAGTATCTTCTATTGGATAAATATAAGGGACAGGCAATGATTTTTTTCCCCCTGTGGATGAAAGGAAGGAAGAAAGGAATCACTTCACTGATTAAGTTTGAGATCTATGAATAGTAGACCCCAAAAGAAGAGATTCCAGGTTGCTGTGCATGATTCACAGTGTGGTAGATGCAACTCTACCTTGTAGATTCAATCCCATCTGCCGTGCATGGTTTATTCGCAGGATTGTGAGTAGCATAATAACTAGATATGCATAGGAAGGTCTTGTCAAATATAGAAAAGTTATGTTTTAATTAATTGATGTTTAATAAAAATAAAACTCAACACCTCGATGGGAGCTGTGAGCAAAGAAAAAAAAGTCCTGTAAGACTATAGAACATCACTTCTTGATGAAGATATTGAGGTCCATCATGGAAGGATAACTTTGACCTTGCAGCCCAACTCTCCACCTGCTGCAGCACCATCTCCCACCCTGGTCCATCTGATATACCAAGACTATAAAGGGAAAATGAAGCAATTATCAAGAAGCCTTTGATCCATAGAATCCATAACCTCTCTAATCCCCAAATACCCCTTTTCCTGTGCTGACTGAAATATATGTCACCCCTGCAGCTTGCATACATTTTCCTTCTATCAACAATGGGAGGTAAAGTGTAAAAGCAAAAATAAAACAAACAAGAAAACACGGGAGGGAAAAAATGCAGAGGAAGAAGAAAGCCACTCTGCCTCTGAGCTTTGGGTAAAGTTGCTCTTCTCCCTTTAGATCTCTCTCTGAGCGGTGTGAGAAATGGTATGCGAACCTCTGCTTCCTGCTAAATGCACATTTTCTGGGTGTTTAGCTAGCATGAAAGAATAGCCATTTCTGCTGATGGAATTCCTGGGAAGGAGCTGTTTTAAGAAGCCTCCTCCTGTATTCCCAGGAGCCCAGACATGTGAGAAGAGTTGTGATTCCTATTCAGACTTAAGCCTGAAGTAGCTAATCCATTTGTAACACCCACATGAGGCAGGTTAGCAAGCCGTCTGCTGTTCAAAGAGGCATCATAGAAGAGTTCGATGCCGGGAGCAAAAATTCAGGCTTGCCAGCCAATTTGAGTTAAAAGAGGGGGTGCGGCAGGGTAGAGAGAGGAAGGAAGGGAGGGATGCACTGTTTCCTTCTCTACCCATGCTTCCTGTCATATTTTGTTACATGCGGTCATGTTGCATGTAACAAAGACATCTGTTTGTGGCTGGGAGCTGTGGAAAACTGGCGGGCACCATCTGTACCCATTATGATAAGTATTTTGAAAGCACTGACAAGCCTCACCCCAAAACAGGGCCCTTAGGGGTCACCATCTATGACACTTTCAATTTGAACTATGGCATTGAATCTGTGTGGAGGCTTTTCATTCTGCCAGCACTGAGTTTCTTTCAACTTCCATAGCTGCTGATGTCCTTGTTTTGAACGTTCCACGTTCAGGTAAAATGGAGAGAGACGAAAGAACAAGAAGCGGCCTGAAAAGTTCATATCGTTATTGATTGCAGTGTGTGTGTGTGCATGTGCTGACACATAAATATGTGTGACTTGACATGATAAAACTTGGCTTAAATTAAATAAACGGGTTAGGAAAAAATGTCCCAGATGAAAGAGATATAGCATTCCATCATACAGAATTAGTTTTGCAGAAGTTGGCTTTGGGAACCAAACTTTGTCTTCCATGCTAGCCAGAGAGTTATAACAACTGTTGAAAATAAGTAGCTAATAATAAAATGTTTGAAGCTCAAGAGTTCCAGCAAAAATGGTTCAACTTATGTGAAAAGACAAAAAGGACATAGTGAGGAAAGCATTATATTAGCTAATAAATCATAATAGACACATTTTTACCATTGTAAAATTATTAACATCCTATTCCACCAAAGTTGTTTTCATCAGCAGAATGAGGAGGAGGCAGGCATTTCTTGGCATTTATTTAATGATTCTTGGCATTTATTTAACTCTTTCCAGAGTGGAAAATACTATGCACATATTCTTTATGTACAGTAATCTTTCAGAGTCTTAAGTAGTGGGGGTATTCAATATTTTTTACTACTGGTTTTATGGGCATGGCTTGGTGGGTATCGCGTGGCTTAGTAGGCTTGGTGTGGTTTGGTGGGCATGGCTTGGTGAGTGTGGCAGGGGAAGGATACTGTAAAATCCCCATTTCCACCACACCCCACTAACCTGCTTTCCAGCTCCGTTCTCCTGTGCAGGGCAACAAAAGAAGATCCAGCTGATAAGTTGGGGCTCCGATTAGCTGGGACCCAGGAGGCAGCAAATAGATGGGGGTGAGGCCAACCAGAGATGGTATTTACCAGTTCTCTGAACTACTCAAAATTTCCGCTATCGGTTCTCCAGAACCTGTCAGAACTGGCTGAATACCTCTTCTGGTCTTAAGACCTCTCCCATTCATGACGGATCATACTCTTCACCTATACTTGAGTTAGTAGAAAAGTAGACCAGCATAAAACTTCCCCACTGGCCATCTCCATTTTGTCTCTGTTGCTCTGCCACAGTCAGTCACCTGACTCCACTTTAGTATAATGATGGCAAAGCTCACAGATTTACCTACCTTCAGGCCGCTCTTGGACAGTGGGAAAATTGTATGTTATCTTGGTGTATTACTATTGATATTTAAATTTGTTTCCTTGATTATTTGTGGGCAAGAAGAATGGAACATGATAAGGACACAGCAGGAAAAAAACAGTTGCCAGGGCATGTTTGTTTAGATGCAATTAGTGAAAAACCCAATATGCTAGTGGAAGGGTGGAGCTGAGACTGTAATATAGTAGACAGATTTCATACTGATTTGGTTCTATTGTTCAGAAGACATTCTTTTAGCATATTATATTGGTTCACCCCTTATTCATCTTGCTGGACTACTATTCTTTGCATGATAATAATGCTACCTGTGAAGGGACGGGGTGGCTCAATGGCTAAGACAGTGAGCTTGTCAATCGAAAGGTCGGCAGTTTAGCGGTTTGAATCCCTAGCGCCACGTAACAGAGTGAGCTCCTGTTACTTGTCCCAGCTTCTGCCAAACCAGCAGTTGGAAAGCATGTAAAAATGCAAGTAGAAAAATAGGGACCACCTTTGGTAGGAAGGTAACAGCGTTCTGTGTGCCTTCGGCATTTAGTCATGCCGGCCACATGACCACAGAGACATTTTCGGACAGCACTGGCTCTTTGGCTTTGAAACAGAGATGAGCACCATCCCCTAGAGCCGGAAATGACTAGCACATACAATATGTGCAAGGGGAATTACCTTTACCTTTAATACTACCTGTAAGCTTCATTCCAAGCAAAACCATAAGTTTTGATCTGAAATACAATTAAATATTTATGTTCACATAACATGTTCAACTAGGTCAGAAAAAGCCCTGTAGATTAAGTAGCACAGCTTGATTTATTTTTGTTATGACTTAACATGTCTATGAACCCAACCTGTTTTGTTAATTTATGATTTAATATATTGCATAAACATTGGTAATCGGGTTAGGCATGGATGCAATTACTAATGAACAAGCCATTAGAAACAATTGTATCTAGCACTTTTCTGGGGAACTTTGATTAATTTCATCACAGAGCAATTTTGTCTTAGTCTGAGCCAAGATGAACATTGTAAAAGCAATGAGGGTAGAGAGCTGTGCTTGCCTAAATAACTTGAAACATCATAATTCTTATATCTGGTAGAAGCATTGACTAGTTACAGCATGCCAGTCAGCTTATCTGGCAGTAATGCCTGACCAGTGAGACCAGAAGCACCATACATATTAACCACAGTGTTCATAAGAGAGTGCCATTCTGAGCATTGTAGATAATTAAATAGCGGCTCTTGAACCCAGACATTTTAAAGAGGAGCACAAAGCAGCACTGCCCCAAAGGTGCTTTTTCAGGAGGCAACTGGACTTTCTTGTTTTTTTCTTTTCTTTTGAAGACGTTTTGCTTTGCATCCAAGAAGCTTCTTCAGCTCTGACAGGATAGTGGGGAATGGAAGGATGTATATTCCTTGCTGGTAATCTGTCCTCCAAGTGCTTCAACGACCCTCTAAAAGGATGCAGATTACAAGCTATCTGCAAGGAATATAAATTCTTCCATTCACCACTATCCTGTCAGAGTTGAAGAAGCTTCTTGGATGACAAGAAAAATGTCTTCAAAAGAAAAAAAAAGAAAAAAGTCCAGTTGCCTCCTGAAAAAGCACCTCTGAGACAACCATGACCTGGATGACTGAGAATCTCTACAGATTTAAAGCAGCACTGCATTCTACTAGCCATGCCTGTGGGTCCAGAATTAACCTGGAATCCAGGAGAAACTTCCTAACAGTGAGGACAATTAACCTCTGGAGCAGCTTGCCTTCAGAACTCGTGAGCGCTTCATCACTGGAGGTTTTTAAGAAAAGACCGGACAGTCACTTGTCTGAAATGGTATGCTGTCTCCTGCTTGAACAGTGGGTTGGACTAGAAGACCTCCAAGGTCCCTTCCAGTTCTATGCTTGATTGATTGATTGAGGGCATTTCTGCCCTCTTTTACACTTGGCTGCTGTACTTGCTACACCAGGTATGCTTGCTTCTGAGACAACTTTCTTTCAAAATATTAATCTTTTTTCTGTTTCAGACTTACAGAGCTACAGTCTTTTATTCAGCCTTCCTCTGCATTGCAAGGAAAATATATGATAATATCTCCCAAAACAGCCTATTCTTGGTGTGTTAGAAATTTGAACTGAAATTTTTAGGCCTTGGACACACTGGCTAAGGACTCTGAGAATTGTAGTCCAGCATATCTGGAGTGTCCCAGATTGGGAAAGCTGGTAATAACATGCATATATCATGATGATAAGTAATCCTATTGGGAGGGCTTCAGGACACTTTGAGCTAAAATTGGCTTGCTTTGAGGAGTTAGATGGTTGGCATTGGCAATATGCGAGAATCGTTCCCTCTAGGTCTAATTATTTTTAGTAGTCAAAGTCCCACTGCAATGAGTATGAAACTTATTTTTTCCCACTCTCCCATTACTTAAACATCCAGGAAAATATTAAAATGTTGCAAAAACATCCTTGTGCAGAAATGACAAGAGAGTGAATGGGATATTTATACAGTAGAATTACGGCTTTGTTGGTGTTCAGATCACAACATATATATATACATCTGCACAAATATATACTTATATCTCTCTGTGTTTCTGTATTTGCATGTAATTTGAATTAACAAATTACATACATTTTTTTTTCATCTTAAATGCTATAAAGCTATATCCCAGCTATAGTCTGGCAGGCAATAGAATGGATGAAATAAATACAGACCAAACAGGCGTTCCGGTAGTATCTTTACTCCATGCTACAATACCAGAAGCAGTGATTCATTCAGTCAGCGCTACAGCATCCGCCTCCCCGGCATTCCTATATACCCTAACCCCACCCTTTCTATCTCCCCATTATCTGCCGAACTGGTAATTACCATCCGGTAGTTAAAAAACCCCTCCACCAATCTGCACCTCACATCTTCGGTGCCTGTCAGTTGGGAATCAGAACCGGCCCAGCGAGCCACCGTAGCCGTGTAACCTGTCCCCAGGCAGTACTCGCATCCCGCAGCTCCAGAAACCTGACTCATCTGGCAAGCTGCCCATGCCATCGTGATCTGGCTGCACTGTCTCTCCTCGATGGGCAGGAAAGGTAGGAAGGCAGCTGGCAGCTCGATGAGGACATCGGGATGCGTGGTAGGACAGCTGACGGCTTAGCGAAGACATTGCAGGAAAGGAAGGGAGGGTGCATTCTGGCTTGTTTGGCGAGCTCCAGGCTGGAGCTCAATACTATAATACATTACATGCACACCCATCATCCTTTACCTTTTTAGGGTAAGCAACATTATGCAAAAGATAGAAATGAATGAAGAAACAGTGAGAAAAAGAAATTAATGGAATGAAGTCAGAAAAAGAAAAGGAAGTAATACAAAGTAGGCTCCACTAACATTATATATTTATAGTTCTCCATACCTTTTCTAGCATCCTTCCTTCCACCATATCTCTACAGTATTTCCTTCATTGCCTCTTGTTCTTTAAACTTCATACCTCACCATCTACATGCAAAAGAGCCTACAGCGTTCACATTTTATCATTAAACCTATAATAAACTTCATTTTTTTTATATATTTGTATTTTTCTTGAATGATCTAATGCTTTGTACCCATGAAGCATGGGTTGAGTGCTGAATGCAATAAGAGTAGTGTGTGTGTGTGTGTGTGTGTGTGTTGAACAAAGTATCCATTTTTATTCCTGAAGAGTTTATTAAACATGAAGAGTTAATTAATTAATTAATAATAAGCATCTGGGAAGATTTTGAGATCCATGTTCCATTTCCGATCAGGTCAAAACCTAAATAGTCCTATTTTCCAAAGCAAGCAAGAACATCAGTTTTATATGTCACTCTACTGGATATTTATTCAAAACAAGGGCATCTCTTACAAGAAATAATGCAATTAGTGCAAATAAATATTGAAATGAACAAGGGACATCTGGATTCAAAATCATCTTCAGCCAGAAACTGAACTGATACCAGGGCCAGTCCTTCTCTCATCTTAACTAACTTGGCAGCATTGCTATTGTAGCAAAATAATAATAATAATAATAAAAATAGTGGGGGTGGGGTTGATGAAGCAATTGTAATAAATGTTGAGATTTAAGAGGGTTTAAATATGGAAATGGGAGTTCAACTCTGAAAAAAACTTACATTCCGATTTCCACCTTTATTTCAGGTTTTTAATCTAAAAACTATAGCTGAAATGTAACCATTTTGTTCCTACTTTCAGCAGCATGATCTTGAGACACATGGGAAGAATAGCATGAACTTGGAGAGTTATATGCAGCTATAGGTTACCCAGACTGCCAGATAGCAAACAGTACAGGAGAGGGGGGAGGACACAATGTGGCAAGAAAATATTTGAATGAGGAATGAGATGCTGATTGGTGTCATTTATGTGGGCACCTTAGAGTTTCTGTTGCAAAGCACTGTGTTTATCTTGGCAATAATTAATTCATTGATTTACAAATAGGCTGTATAGCTCACTGGGGTGCATTTGAAAAACCAGGAAGCCATTACATTCTAATGGCTTCCCACCCTCCAAGCCTATTAAATGTGTAAATGCTGGGGGCAGTGCCACTTGAGTCTGTCAATCAATAATTCCAACTAGATAACACTGCTACCTCTTGGAAGAAAAGAGCAAAGCCAGAGAATGTGTTGAGAAGAGAGTTTTGATTATGTATGGCAGCTCCTGACAGGGATCCTGAGCTCCTGGACTGTGAGAATATATCTGCAGGGCAGGAAGACCTTGATCAATATCTAAAGGGAGGCCATTGATTTCTGAGATACTTAAGTTGTTTCTCATGCTGCAATTATCAAAGTTCTTGAATAATACCAGAGATTACCTTCAGCAGAAAGCCAAATGGTGAGATTCAGACACCTCAATCACAGATAAAGCCTTTTCTCTCTGCTTTATGTATTATGCAGTTTTGGAAACTCCCATAGATTAAACTCCCATAGACTAAAACTATTGTTTTCCTCTGCAGCCTTCCTTTAACCTGATGCCATCCCACCCCCTCAGATTGGGACTGCAATGTTTGGGACTTGGAAAAAAGATAACTTAGTGGGTTTTGACTGAGGTGCATAACATTTTGCATGCTACTAAAAAATGGGGACACAGGGAAGTTTTTCCTCCTTTTGAAATAATTGGACAAGAGACAATCCTATAAAGCTGATTGGAAGCATATATAGAACTTATGAAAAACAGAGATGGCCACCAATTTAGGTGGGCTGAAAAGGAATTGTGTAAATTTATAAAGTACAAGTCTTTCAAGTGTGGTTGGCATGAAGATTCAGGGTACCCCAGCATTTAACAGATAACAGATAATCAGAGTTGGAAGGGACCTTGTAGGTCATCTAGTCCAATTCCCTGCCCAAGCAGGAGACCCTACACCATTTCTGACAGATGGCAGCCCAATCTCTTCTTGAAAGTGTCAAGTGATGGTGCTCCTACAACTTCCAAAGGCAAGCTGTTCAATTGGTTGATTGTTCTCACTGTCAGAAAGTTTCTCCTTATTTCAACGTTAAATATCTCCTTGTTCAGTTTCCATCCATTATTCCTTGTCTGGCCTTTGGGTTTAGAAAATAGCTTGCCCCCCTCCTCTCTGTGGCAGCCCCTCAAATATTGGAAGACTGCTATCATGTCTTCTCTGGTCCTTCTCTTCACTAGACTAGCCATGCCCAGTTCCTGTAACCATTCTTCATATGATTTTTAAAAACATTTTAAAAGCATACTTTCAAATATTGGTTTCATCAGAACAGAGACAGGAAAGAGGTATGTCTCTGTGTCCTGTTTGTAAATACCCTACAGACATCTAATTGTGAGAACAAAATATGAGACTAAGATGATCCAACAGGGCTGTGATTCTGATCTTATGCTGTTGTCCATAATGTTTCTGTCCTAAAAGATGATACAAACAACACCTTCAGCTAAGTAAACACACCAATCTGATGAAGCACAGAACTAACGATTCCTGGCAGTTATATTTGCATCTTGCTGATGAGAAGCAGCATCTTCCCACGGGGTATTCTCCTACAAAGTTACTCCAGCAGTGTAACCTATAAATCACACTGTGCTTTAATGTCTTTCTATGTCTTCTGCAGGCACCAGTAAAGGCATACCACTTAGTGCATGTATGCTTGCCTCTCACAAATTGGTAAGAAAGAAAAGTACAGGTGAAACTTGAAAAATTAGAATATCGTGCAAAAGTTCATTTATTTCAGTAATGCAATTTAAAAGGTGAAATTAATATATGAGATAGACTCATTACATGCAAAGCAAGATAGTTCAAGCCATGATTTGTCATAATTGTGATGATGATGGCTTACAGCTCATGAAAACCCCAAATCCACAATCTCAGAAAATTAGAATATTACATGCAATCAATAAAAGAAGAATTGTACATAGAACAATATCGGACCTCTGAAAAGTATAAGCATGCATACATATACAGTACTTGGTTTGGGCCTCTTTTGCAGCAATGCGGCCTGGCATAGAAGCTATCAGCCTGTGGCACTGCTGAGGTGTTATGGAAGACCAGGATGCTTCAATAGCGGCCTTCAGCTCTTCTGCATTATTCGGTCTCATGTCTCTCATCTTTCTCTTGGCAATGCCCCATAGATTCTCTTTGGGGTTTGGGTCAGGCGAGTTTGCTGGCCAATCAAGCACAGTAATCCCATGGTCACTGAACCAGGTTTTGGTGCTTTTGGCAGTGTGGGCAGGTGCCAAGTCCAACTGGAAAATGAAGTCAGCATCCCCATAAAGCTCATCTGTGGAAGGAAGCATGAAGTGCTCCAAAATCTCCTGGTAGACGGCTGCGTTGACCCTGGACTTAATGAAGCACAGTGGACCAACACCAGCAGATGACATGGCTCCCCAAATCAACACAGACTGTGGAAACTTCACACTGGACGTCAAGCATCTTGCAGTGTGTGCCTCTCCATTCTTCCTCCAGACTCTGGGTCCTTGGTTTCCAAATGAGATGCAAAAGTTGCTCTCATCAGAAAAGAGGTCTTTGGACCACTGAGCAACAGACCAGTTCTGTTTTTCTTTAGCCCAGGTAAGACGCTTCTGACGTTGTTTGTTGTTCAGGAGCGGCTTTACAAGAGGAATACGACATTTGAAGCCCATGTCCAGGATCTGTCTGTGTGCGTTGGCTCTTGATGCACTGACTCCAGCCTCAGTCCACTCCTTGTGAAAGTCCCCAACACTTTTGAATGGCCTTTTCCTGACAATCCTCTCCAGGCTGTGGTCATCCCTGCTGCTTGTGCACCTTTTTTTCTTCCACACTTTTCCCTTCCACATAACTTTCTATTAATGTGCTTTGATACAGCACTTTGGGAACATCCAACTTCTTTTGCAATTACCTTTTGAGGCTTTCCCTCCTTATGGAGGGTGTCAATGAGGTTTTCTGCACAACTGTCAGGTCAGCTGTCTTTCCCATGATTGTGATTCCTACTGAACCAGACTGAGAGACCATTTAAAGGCCCAGGAACCCTTTGCAGGTATTATGGTTTAATTGGCTGATTAGAGTGAGACACTTTGAGCCTAGAATATTGAACCTTTTCACAATATTCTAATTTTCTGAGATTGTGGATTTGGGGTTTTCATGAGCTGTAAGCCATAATCATCTCAATTATGACACATCACGGCTTAAACTATCTTGTTTTGCATGTAATGAGTGTATCTCATATATTAGTTTCACCTTTTAAGTTGCATTACTGAAATAAACGAACTTTTGCACGATATTCTAATTTTTCGAGTTTCACCTGTAATGTGCTTCGACAAAAGATCCTACACTGGGATAATCGCAATAACAAATAACAAAAATTAAAATATATAATTTCAAAGAAAAGCAAGCTATACTATATGTTTAATAGGAATAACACCGACTTTTAAGTACTTCTGTGTGTGCTTTTGTTATCTCTGTATATCCATGTTTAGGCTGTACATATATATAGTATTTCCTAGGTTCCATTGACTTGAGTCCCACCAAACAAGATTAGATTATCAGCTAAATAGGCACATTAGACTGTGACCTTATGCTTGTTTTTACTCTTAAGACAAATGAAATGTCTGAGCAATAGAGGTTGAGCTGTGCAATGAATTGGGGATGAATAATCAGTCCTGGTTTATAAATGCAGCAGCATGAAGAGGTAGGATCTTTAGTTAGTTATTAGGGTGCCACTAGACTCCCAATGGTGGAGAACATGCTTTTTAAAAAATGTTTCACACATCAGAAATTAACCTACATATAACTTACTTAATATAATTAAGTATAATTAACATAATATAACTTACTTAATATAATTCTAGTCAAACTTCCTTTCCTGCAGGGAAAATAGGTAAACATGATTTCTCACTAGCAATCCTGGTTCATTCTTTTGTGGTTGCAGGAGGAAGTGAACTTGTTAACGAATACATTGTACAGGTAGTCAGTCTTTGCTTACCAACTATACTTGTGACAAGCAGCTCCATTGTTAACTGATACAATTGCAAAGCGAAAAGTCCCATGACCCAACTTACAATGTCAATTTGTCAGTTTTGGTTGCAGTTAAAATGAATCATTGCAGGTTGTTAAGTGCAATGTCACATGATCAATTACAATTGATTACAATTTTCTGCTGGCTTCCCCATTGACTTTGCTTCTTGGAGGCTGGTTGTGAAAGTCACAAACGGCAGGAGGCTGCAACTGTCACAAATGCTCACTCTTGCGAAGTTCCTGAATTGCAATTTCAATCATGAGGATGCTATGATGGGCACAACACCAATGCAATTATTAAATTTGCAAATGACATGACAGTGATGGGGCTCATTAATAAGAACAATGAGTCTGCTTATAGAAAGGAAGTACAAGGGTTGACACTGTGGTGTCAAGAAAATAATCTTACACTTAACACCAAAAAAACTAAAGAACTTATAATTGACTTCAGGAGGAAGAGTGATGTACATTTACCATTGTACATAAATGGTGAGGAGGTGGAAAGGGTTAAATTTCTGGGCATTTATATCTCAGAGGACCTCTCATGACTATGAAAGCTAGCATGCTTGTGAAGAAGGCACAGAAGAGGCTGTACTTCCTGAGAATGCTCAGGAAGATAAATCTATCTCAACATCGATTTCTGTCCTACTACCACAGCACCATTGACAGTGTCCTGACATACAGCATTCTTGCATGGTATGGGAGCAGCTCTGTAGTGGACAAAAAAAGCTCTACAGAGAATCATTAAAACTGCCCAGAATATCATTGGGCTCCAGCTACCAGCCCTGGATGACATCTTTGCATCTCGCTGTTTGAGGAAGTTGCACAACATTCTCAAAGACTCTTCCCATCCTGCTTACAATCTTTGTGAACTGTTGTCTTCTGGCAGAAGATACAGAACAATTAAAACTCGGACCACACGTTTTTTGAACAGTTTTTATCCCAAACCTATAATTGCACTTAACAATGAACTTAAGGATCACCATCAGCGAGCAGTATTACTTGGTCTCTTGTGTGGATGTTTGTGTGTTTTTAGGGGGTGGGGAATTTTGACGGGTGGGGGGATATTTGGGAGATCATCATGTATGTGTGCATGTTGGGTCTGGTCTCTGGGTGTTATGTGAATTTCGTTGTATGTATACTATGTATATATGTACAATGACAATAAAGAATTCAAATTCAAATTCAAAACCAGTCATAAGTCTCCTTTTTCAGCAGCTTCCTAACTTAAACTGGTTCGTAAGTGAGGACTAAAAGTGTAGAGACAGAAATGAAATAATAAACTTTCTAAAACAATATGCTTAAAATATCCAATTAATAAGCAGAAAAATGGTGAATTGGTATAACTTATAAAATTGATGAAAATGAATTAATGAAGGTCCCTGGCACAAGGATTTCTCTGAAGGCAGGAGAGTGTCTTAAAGTGACTGCTTCCTAGACTTTTTTTGAAGTAGCATTTATTTTATTTATTTTCCAACTCTAGCCAGCTTACCGGAATAAAGCCAGCTAAATAGAAAACCCAATACACCTTCACCTCTTGTGATGATCCGGGGCATGGCACAAAAGCAACAAAGTCACAAAAGTAGGTAAAGTCCCTTTAATACCTCCAACTTGGCCTCCAATGTCCAGTTATCATTGGCTGGAGAAAAAACTCTCCCAAGAACAGTTTTTAAAGGGAAGAAATTCAGTCCAAATCCAAAGTACATATAAATTATAAATAAAAGCCAACACAAACCATGCTGCAGCAATTAACAAGACAGGGCAGGATAAGGAATTGCAGACTTCAAAAGATAACGAAACACACACAGTTGGGAGGACACCAGAACCCAGATAAGATTTGACAAACCAAAATAATTCATGCTTTGCTCCAGCAAGGTACTGGGCGCAAATGCCCTTTTAAAACCCTGTTTTCCTAGCTGCAGCTAATGAAGGGAATTAGGGCCCTCTTCTTCCCCGTAACCCACGTAATTCACATTGCTCCCTTCTCCGTTCCTCCCTGTGTGCCCTAGGATGAAGAGGGGGTGGCCCTGGGTCTTCCTCTGAATGCCCAGCCGGACTTTGCCCTTCCCCAGTTTCTTCCACAGCTACCGGAGCTACATTCCCACTCCCTGTCAGCTGCTTGACCTTCCCCTCAGAATCAGATTCCAACAGAGGCATGACACCCCACTGGTGACATGTAGGTGAGTACTACTTTCATTGTAAACCTATAGTAAACCAAAGCTTGTAAGTTTGAATATGTCCCCCGTTCCTTTATGTTCATGAGCGGTGGTCCCCAATCTTTGTGGCTTGGTGATCCAGCTGGGGGAGGGGAGAGGGGAACTGGCCTGCATGAGCAATGGGCTGGTCTGCACATGTGCAAATGCCCATTGTGCACTTGTGCAGTCGCCCGCTGGCCCACCTCTTGCACAAGTTGAACTGCATGCACATGCTTGCCCACACTCCAGCCAGCGACTCATGTGGTTCAATTTCAAATAGGCCACAGCCTGTTAATGGGATGGAACCTAGGAGTTGGGGAGGGACCACTGTGCATGAGAACTAGGTAGAGTCTGAAACATGTATTCAGGTTACATTCCTGTCCTGTACAAGAATGTATCTCAAGGCCATTCCATTTTCTTCTACACGCCTGCATAAAAAACAAGTGGAGTTCTGACAGCACCATTATTGCCATCTGGTTTATGTTTTGACCACATCCTGCTGATGCTCTTAGTTGGATTGTTACTCTAAGACAGGGGTGTCAAACTCGCATTGTCACGGCAGCATCATGTGACATATCGGGACTTTTCCCCCCTTCGCTAAACTGGATAGGGGCTGTGGTGGGGCCAGCATGTGATGCATCCAGTTCATGGGCTGCAAGTTGACACCCCTGCTCTAAGACAATTGACAAAGAAGAAATGGAGTGAATATATTGAACAGAAGTGTGCTGTGCAGTAACATCATCTTACAGATCCGACTTATAATTCACTTTATTTTGAAGAATGACTGTGATGTATCAGGAGACAATCTCTTGTTATATCTAACCAAATTTACTTATGGCAGCTTCCAGAATCTCCAGCAGGGGTCCTTTCCACCTCTGCTATCTGAGCTCATGTCCTTAAGTTAGCTTTGTTCCTTCACTTGACCAAACACAATTAGCAAAGAAATTGTGTGGGAAAAATTGAAGCAGAATCTTTTTTAGCTGTTAGCATAAAGAACAAAAGATATTCCATATACAATACTTTGTAGAGGCACCCAGAGATATTTCCAGTGAATACAACGAGTGCATGCACACACGCACACACACACAAACATACACACACAAGCACACACACACACACACACACACACACACACAGAACTGTGTTAATGAGAAATGGGAGAGAAATTTGTTTACATTTTAATTAGAATTTATCTATGTGCATATTCTGAATCTCAACATGACTTTTTTAAAATGCAGATTGTATTTTGAAAATGCATACAAAATGCATGACGGGAAATACGTTGTTTGCAAAAATGTGAATCATGGGGAAACAACCTACATACCTCTTTTTCTCTTGAGTGCTCTCTGTGTTCATGAATGTTGTGTATGTGGGTGTATTGAAACAGAGCGATAGAGACAAATGTACACAAAATGCATATCATTATTTTGTGCATAAAACACCATCCCCCACCAGAGATCTGCATGGCCCCAGCCCTATTTGCCTTTGTAGGGCTCTGTAGACCCCTGTTTCCCCCAAGGATTTGGGCCAAGAGGTTAGGCTGGCTTTGCTGTTGATGTGAGTTTATAATTGGGATGTATTATTTAACCTTCAGTGTCCTGGGCTATTGTTAGTAGTTGTTAGATATAATCTTAGTATGCTGCCTAAAGTTACTGTTGTGGGATGGCTGGTCATATACATTATTTAAATAAATAAATAGTAGTTGAACAAAATGAACAATTTTAGAGAAGTAAGAAATTAGGTGGAATAAAGCTTGATAGATTCATCCATCCCTAATTTGAACTACTGTAGAGCCAAGAAAAATAAACAGTGCAGGTAAAGAACTGTGTGTGTGGTTTTACTGCTCTTGCAACTTTAGCGTTTATATTTTTATTAGGTTTTCTATGATATCTATATGAATAAAATACATACATAACTGTACTTTCTTTGTTATACACAATAATAATCATGTTCTTTTCTCAAATGTGAACCTTTTTGTGGAATGGAACAGGGAAATGAAACAATAAATGTAACAAAGTAAGTACAGATAGTTCTCAATTTATGATCATAAATTGATCATTTATGCCCCAGGTTGTAGGACCTCGTAGTTGTAAACCAGGTAACCACGTCAGAGGTGGTATTCAGCAAGTTCTGACCAATTCTGGAGAACCGGTAGTGGAAATTTTGAGTAGTTTGGCAAATACCACCTCTGACTGCAGATTTTACAGTATCCTTCCCCTGCCACGCCCACCAAGCCACACCAACAGAACCAGTAGTAAAAATTTTTTGAATCCCACCACTGAACCATGTGACTAGGACTATTTTATTTGCTTTTTTGTGGCAGTTGTTAAGTGAATGCTATGGTCATAATACGGCCATCACAGTTATCAAGTGAACACACAGTCATTAAGTGAACACACTATCAAGTGTTTTCCCTCAAAACAGAAAGTAAACACAGGTTTTCAATAAAAATGTTATAAATCATGGTTATATCCCTGTGGGAAGCTGCAAACAGTGGGAAATGTGATCATGTGACCACAGGGGAGCAGCCACCAGAACTTTGGAACCTGGTCATAAGAACCCTGGTGGAGGGGTCCATTCTAATTTTGAATGGTCTTAAATTGAGGACTACTTGTACTCAGAGCCACATATATTAATATTCATCATAAGATATATAATGTTTATCTTCCCTTTGAAAATGAAAAGGATAGTACAAGGATTCAGGCTATAACTCTAAATACCTTAAAATTATATGCCGATCACAATTAAATGACCCCCTCTATTTTTTTCCAGTTGTTCGAATTTTATGGTATTCCTCGCAGCTCAGAATATCACAACGCAAAACATGGAGGAAAGTACATTTATTTTTTAAAAATGTTTACTTTATTTGAATTTATTAGCCACCCAACCCCAGTGGATTCTAAATACCACTGTGCATTTCAAGAGATGTGAATGTTTGGGTATTTAGCCATATTGCAAATTGATTTAGAAGCAGAATGACATGGTTGTATAACGAAGCATATACTTGTGTGAACAAACATATGTGAAAGTGAGAGTGCAAATCCTTCCCTGGGTGAAACCTACCTTTGTGGCACCGTGATTAGATTTTTAGGCATTCAGACTTTTTGTTCATCCAGATAATTGTGTGGCTTTTCTTTTGGGTTACATGACTGTGTAGGGTTATGAATATAAAATGTGGCACTCTGAAACAGAGATGAAATCAGGGGTGGGATTCTACTGGTTTGGCCCAGTTCTATAGAACCGGTTCTCTCTGAAGATCTTCTTTTCTTCGGTTGGGCCCACCCGCCTGCCTGGGCTCTAGGATGTCCTTTATTCTTACCTCAATTGCTTTGTGTGGCACAGCTGAGTGCCTCGCCTCAGCAGGAGATGGTGATTGCTTGCAGGAGAAGTTGTTTTCCAAGTACTGCGCATGCGTGCGCTCACCAAACCAGTTGTTATGCCAATAGGACCCCACCCCTGGATGAAATTCACAGTTTACCCAGACTCACTCTCAGGCTTAAACTCATGGGATCTGGGTTTCTAGCTTGTTGCCTTAACCACTATTCCAAACAGTCTCTCAAAGTTATTTTAAATAGTTGTATTTTTATTTCAGTCATACTTTGTCAATTATTCGAAGACACTTTGTCAAAACAAGATCAAACGGAATTCCTTAGATAAAATAAAGGGTTACCGTATATTAAAATATATTTAAAATAATTGGAATATACATACTTTTGTTGGTGCTGAAAATCAATATTGACAACAGATGGATATTTGTAAAAATGAAATTTCACATGTGGAATGCCATGATTGAGAATGTCCCTTCTGGCTACTACTGCTTGTCAACTTTCTATTTTACCACCCAAATTTATCCCAGTCCATATTTAACTTGCAAAGCGAACAATTGTTTTCCATATCCTGAATTGTTAACTGTGTTGGGCTATAAAAACAAAGTTTCTTTATGTTGAAATCTGCTGAGAAATGGACTGGAAACCATTCTCTCAGTTAATGCAATATTCTGAGTGTGAGTTTGATTTTTGCTGTCATGGTAATTAAAAAAAAGTACAAAACAGTAATTAGATAAAGCCGGAATGTGGAATAGCTAAGTTGTATTCCCATTTTAAGCACAAAAATAATAAAAATTAAACAATAATTGCTTTGTTGTAGGATCCAATCTGGGTTGGTTACTGGGACTAGAGGTTTTGTCTTCCAAGCTTTCAGACTCATGCTAGAGTCCATCTTCAGGGAACTTCTCTCTAGAACAGGAACTTCTCTGTTCTCTGTGAGGTATTTATAGTGCCTGTTGTAAGTGGCTTTTTAGATGTTGATTGGAGTATGTTGATGGCTGGCTTTTAAGTTATTAGCTGTCGTTTGCTTATGCTTCCCAGCTGACTTCTAAGTACTTGATAGGCTGGTGGTGGTAAATGAGCACTCCTGTTGATCAACCAGGGGCCTGTTTCCCAGGCTTCAATCACTTTCCTGGCTGTTTTTGTGCTTGCTCATCCAACAATCTAGTTACTGCAAAGGTGAAAGTGTGTCCTTGTTCACTGCAGTATGAGGCTACCAATGAGTTTGGGTCCTACATAGTAAAAGGGGGAACCCATGCAGGGGTTTGTTAGATTACATTGGAAGTATCTCCCACCTCCAAGCAATCTTTGCAATGCATAATTTGTTGTCTTATGGTAGTCTCTGGGTGGTGTGCAATGCCCATTTGCAGTTCTGGCATAATTGCTTTTTGTTTTATGGACATATCCTGAAGATCCCAAAAGTTCCTGTGTTGATTGGATTGGGGTGGAGGAGATGGGGCATATAGGACACATTGAGGGTATAGCTTGAGCTTTGTTTTCTGGATAACATTAAAATATAAACAGTCAATTCCAACTGTTTTAATGTCACGCACATGTTTCTGTACATATTATGCCCAAAGGAAATAATACATATGCATTGATGTATGCAAGTACTGGCTTTGATACTTGCTTAATACTTTTTTCTCTTAAGCCCCATTTTATTTATTTGTTTGTTTGAATCTTGGTATTTATTTTGTCATCTTAAATATGCTTCCATATTTTGCTGAGATAAGAATTTTTATCTCAGTTAGTTTAACCTAAAACTCTTATTTCCACAGCAAATGTGTAGTGCCAAAATGAAGTCATTTAATTCATTGTTGTAGTCTTTTCCTTTTTTAAAGATTGCATGGGCTGATAAGAAAAGTTGGTTTTGCAATCTGTGCTTGACAATATAAGCTCGTCTTCACATTGTTCTTTGACTGAAGCTTAATCCAGGAATTATGCAGCAGCTTTTGGTTTCAACATACTGAAATCTAATAGGTAACGTGCTTTGTAGCTCAATGCAGCTTTTCCTAGACAGGCTTGGTTAATTATTTTGCTAGTTGTCTCTTACTCTAGTTTCACAGTATGACAGATACAGTTATGCACTTTCTATACATTGTTCAGTTATTCTTCTCCAAGTGAATGAGGTTACTACATTAGGGCAAGAGAAGGAAACAATAATTTTTAGATTAGAATAAGGAAGCACTTTGAATACAATTGATGGGGTAGCATAAATATTGAATAGCAGAAATTTTCAGGATTAAAATGATGATATGAGCCAGGCAAGTCAAAGAGTGATCCAAAATTGCTAATTGATTTGTAATCTCCCTTGCCTTGCAAGACTCCAATTCAGGTATTCTAATGGGCACTTTGGACTGCTTCTCCTTACACAGACTATGGAGTGAGGCTTTCAACTGAGTTCCAGAGTGTCTCTGCCAGAAATATGAAAACTAGAAGTAAGAATCCCAGCATTTAGACCATGCAGTGGTAAGCTAGAAAAATGTGGAATAGACAACATCATCACCAGATAGATTTGCCCTGGCTGACAAACTGTACTCAACGAGTAGTCCTTAATCATAGTACATTCACATGGAGAGAAATAAGTAGTGGGATACCAGAAGGATCTCGATACACACAGGTAAGAGGCCACACCCAGTTACAGATTTCAGCATATTTTATACATTCATATCACCAGCCGCTTGTCCAACCTTTCCAGGCCCAGATGATAGGCCCAAGTCAGTCACATACTAACAGACAGCCTATAATCTGCCATTCCACCTAAAACTTTTAAAGTTAGTTAAGCCCTTGTTGGTAAGCACCCAGCTCCTTACCTTCTCACCTCTTTGGTATTCCCCTATCTTGTTTTTCTGTACAACATAGTACCTGGTACATATCTCAAGCCAGAATCTGTGTATGTCATTCTTTGGCAGGAATCATACATCGGGCAAACATGGCTATGCTTCATATATGTAATAGTGTGGCTATACTTTAAAATACTAACCCTAAGTAATTTAAATAAAGAATATACCTTATATAAATTGTATGATATATCATTATAATATGTCATGCATAAGCTATATGCTAGACTATATTAGGGAAAATTACAATTTATTATATTGTACCTCACAATGACCAGAGGGATTATGAAGGGCCACAAATAATAGGCCCAGGGCTATATATGTCATCATTGTCACAGGCTGCCCATCCCTGGCAAAGAAGCTAAAGCACTGGTGTGGCAAGTAAATTGCCAAACTTATGAAAAAAGAATATATCAGAATTATTTTTACCGTTCTGGTATCATTTAAAGTTAATCTTCATAAATTATACTGAATCATATAAAAGTTGTGAGCCTCTCGAGGGTGCATGAGTGTACATGTATGTATAAAAGGCAGAATTTTAAAAGGCAACACTTTGTAGGCAGCTAGCACAATGTCCATACAACAACTGCTTCTGTTGTATTCCATCAATGCAAAAAATCTACTACTGTATATCAGATATGGATACTTGGTATAATGTATTGTAAAATGGGGATCTGAATATACCTACCTGCTCAGAGAAGTAGGAAAGTTTTATCTTAGCATTTGACAGGACAATACAGATGTTTGGCTTTCCTAATTGGGCTTCTTGATCATAATAAATATTATCAGTATTCATTTCCAGCTATGGGAATTATGAATAGAAATATCCTGCACCTGCTTCTGAGATATACAGTTGTTGGCAGAGCTCTTAAGTCTACAGGATTCCAAAGAAACAGATAACTTAATTGCACATACATTTTGAGACTGAAATATGTGTCTCTGTGTATACAAGTGAAGGGGTCACCAACCTTTTGGACCTCAGGGACCACCAAACTCATAATTTAATTCCTGCAGACCACTAATATGAATTTTGACTGATAGTGGCTTGCTGACATTGGTGGGAAAGTCGGTCCCATATTCCAGAGCTGCAGTAGTCACAAGACTGGCCCTTTGGTCATCCTGGAGCTCTTCAGAAAAAGCAGAAACAGCAGAGACCCTGGGAAAATCCCCCAAAAAGACTGCAGGAAAATTCCCCACCCCATTTTCCTACTGATCGATCATTCTTTATTTGGGATCGCGTGATACCGTCTCCAGCTCCATTCTCAGGGGAGAGAGAGAGAGAGAGAGAGAGACTTTTGTCTTCAGGCAGGCAGAGCAGCAGAAGCAGCAGAAGTCTTTCTTTCTCTCCTCCAAACTGCCAGAAATGAGTCTTTGTGAGACTTGTCGCACCAGCGCAGCCTCTTAGAGCAGGATGCCTTGCAGAATCCCAAAGATTCATTTCTGGCAGAGTTTGGGGGAGAGAAAGAAAGACTTTTGCTGCAGCCAAAAGCAGAAGAAGAAAGAAGTGGAAAGAAGCAGCCCAGTGGCCAGGCCAGGTGTGTGGGGTGTGTGGGGTAAGTTCCCTCCCTCCACCGTTTCCCCCCTCCCCTCACTGCCTCATGTTGTTCTCAATGCAAGTGATGCAAGTCTTGTGTTCCCGCGGGCCATGTGGGCAGCATATAGCCTGATTAATTGCTTTGGGGGGTGCTTTGGGGGTGACTTTTCTCTGCGGACCACCAAAATTTTCTCGTGGATCACCAGTGGTCCCTCGCCCACTGGTTGGCGACCACTGTACTAGTTTATACATATTCTTGGCGCAGCCTATCTGCAAAGTCACTTGCTTGTGTTTGCTACAGAAGATGTGGGACTGACAGCATCTATCTCATTCCTTGCAGCACTTGTTTTTCAAGGCAGTCTGTTGGATTGTTTATATTATTTATTATAAAGCAATCATTACATGTGTTGCTAATCTAAATTGTTCTCTTTTAATAATAAGGTGCAGTGTGTGAGAGCTGCTGGGCTTCTTCTTCTTTTTTTAGACAAAGCTTGATCAGCTTATTACCTCAGGATGATTTCCCACATGGAATATCTAATAATTAGCCAGAGGGGTGGAACTGATGGGAATACAGCCCCATTTACATGGAAAAGTCATGCTGTTTTGAAAAGCTAATTTGAGAACCGCAATTCATGTGGAATGAAAGTCAGTCACTCAGCCTGGATCTCAGAGGTCAGCACATCCTTCATTGACAGTATGGTCCTGTGGTGAGTTCCAAATAAGTAAATCCCACCACATCTTATGGCTTTCCCTCCTAGTCTGAGTATTTCCAATTGGAACCTGAATCATTTTAATCCCACTGTAAAGTAACATTGGTAATTTCAGTGCGAGTGTACATCCATGTAAGTTTTCTGATATTCCTGAGTACAGTGGAAGAAGTAATGTTGCCCTAATCAACATAGATTTTAAAAGAATTTTAATATGAATAGAGCAAAGGCTGATTACATAACCAGTGTAGAAAAACACTGATTTCCTCACATTTCTTTTGCTTTTACTGGACTCGGTTCATTTGAATTCTACACATGAATATTTAATTATAACCAAAGTTCCAAAAATCGGACTCCTGTACAGTTCACCAGATCTTTTTGGTTGTTTTATTTCATTTGCATTTCCTTCTAATCTGCTGTGCTAATCCTAATGCAGTTTGATAAAATACTACTAAAAAGGAATCAGGTGATGGCAGTATACATGGTTGCGTCAAAACACTTTTTCTACAGCAGCACAGCAGCCTTTTCCTCTTAAGCTGAACATATCTTTTATTCTATGTTTGTGAATCTAGCAAGTGTGCATATGCAGAGATCTATAATATAATCCTAAAAACATAACATTATGTTTGTTTTTCTACAGCACTTTATTACCATGTTTTTGTATTAGTAATTTAGAGTTTAGTAATTTAGATTTTAGTAATTTAGATTTTAGCATGGCAGTGTCACGTGACATATCAGGACTTTCCCCCCCTTTGCTAAACTGGGCATGGGTGTGGCCAGCGCATGACACATCCGACCTACAGGCCGGGGGGTTGATAGCCCTGGTATAGGGTATGAAAGAGCCTTCCACTGGACACACTAAAATTTTATGTTCCAATAAATGCATCTGGATTCACATCAGAAGTGATATTCAGCAGGTTCTGACCAGTTCTGGAGAACTGGTAGCGGAAATTCAGAGAATTGGCAAATACCACCTCCGACTGGAGATTTTACAATATCCTTCCTCTGCCACACCCACCAAGCCACGCCCACAGAACCGATAGTAAACAAATTTTAATCCCACCACTTATTCACATGTGTGTATTAAAACATCAATGAAGATTAATGGTGACATGACATCAAGTAGTTTTCAACTCCTAGGGACCACATAGGTTTTTTCCATGACGATCTATCCCTAACCTGTTTTTTTGGGTCTCCCAATGTATATCTATCACCATTGTAACTGAATCCATCCATGCATTCTGCTGTGGGTTGTCCTTTTATTTTCTTTTTTACCAAGCAATATTGATGAGCAATAACAATTCCTTGAGGTATAGGGCAAACTTTAGGGACCACCTAGCTCTCCTGTGGAAGCAGTTGCCTTTTCTTAATCTATTCATTACATTTATACTCCACATTTGATTTAGTAGCTCAGAGGAGTATTCATAACATTCTTGCTTCCTATTTTTCTCTGCAACAACCTGTGTGAAAAAACTGTGTTGACAACTGTCTCAAAGTCATCCGGTGTTCGGTTGAAGGTACTGTAGATTAAAACTTAGGCTTTCCTGTTCCTAAAGTAATGTTTTAACCTGGCTCTCAATGTATTGTAGTAGAGATTTTGCATGCTTAAATGAAAGCGGTTATCAGTCAAAATGTTGAGTGCTCTTAACATTATATTCCCTAAAACTACTTAAAGATCTTGGTTCTTTGAGTGCTTTTACCATTGTAAACATGGGAAAACTGGTCCAGTGATAATAATTGATCAGAGTATGCTATCTGTCAGTGGAAATATAGGGTGGTATAATTTATCAATTGCTATTTGCCTGTAGAAGTGAAGGAAACATCTTTCGCCTGTAATCTGAAATTATGAGAGTCTAGGAAATAGTGCATCATAAATCAATTCTGATTCATAACTTCAATAATGCTTATAGTTCTAATTGTAAATTTCTAACCAGTATCTGTTTTGTCTATCTTATAATTATTTCAGTTTATCTTGAAAAGAAACAATACAATCCCTCTCCAATCTCTTATTGTTGAGGTTGATTCTTTATTATACATTTATTATTGGCAGGGAGATAGCCAAACCAGAAAAGAATGAAAAAAGAAAAATCAAACAAGCTCACAGATACACAGAGTTCCCCCCAAACACTGATTTATATTTCTAACTCTTCCAATTAAATGTTTTGCTCAAAGTTCTCAGGAGCTGGCTGCATTCAGATAAATTCAGCAGCACATTTCAACTATCAGTTTTCAGTGCCTATGGGAAAAAAGTCACTCTTATGCTAAGCTCTTGTCAAAATGAAGCTCATTCAACTCAGCTACTATACCTTCTAAGCAAGTTTCTGTTACATCAGGACTAAACAGCATTAATTGGACAAAGAGTTAATTTTAGCCGGGAATGGAATGTAGGAGTGTGTGCCATCCAGTAATAGATTTTCTTTGAATAAACTTTAGACAGGAGTTGAAAAGTGAAGAAAAACTATAGTTTTATAGGATAACAAGTACTAAAGCTGTGATGGACTACCCCATTAAGAGGCAAATTTTCCTTCTGTTAAAATCCTTTCCATGCCTTTTCTGAACAGAATTCTCTAAATTTGTCTCCAAGTGTTCAGTTTATTTCTTTTGTTAAAATGTATCTCTTCCTGATTGGGTGCAGAATCCCTACTCAGACAGGCTGGTGTGTTTTGTTTTATTATAATGCATAAATAAGAACAATGGGATAAACACAGATGCCAAGTTAGAAAATATTCAAGTATTTCCAAACTCTATGATTTAAATCAGCAGGAAAACATTATATGATTTTATAGAGAATGACAAAGGAGAAAAAGAAATACTTGAAAATGTATATCAGATAAAATGGCTCATTTTTTACCTAATTGCTTGATTAATTGATTGTCTCTTCCGTTCTCCATTCTCAAAAATATTTCACACTTTAAAAATTAAAGCTAATAGAATAACCTGAAACAACATCAGTATTCAGTGCAAACCCAGTAATGAAAACCTTTGTCCCAATATTAGATAATACTATATAAGTTATGTAGTAAGTAATGCAATGCCACTACATAGAGTTTGCCATTTGCCATCATCCCACTTCCACAGACAGTCATGGAAAATAATCAACAGAGTACAAATCTTTAGAAAGTTTTGCTAAACAATCTCTGCCACATAGCCTTTTTCCCACTCAATAAAACACTATTCAATCACTGGCCAGAAAGGGCTGAGGCCACCACATTCAATACTTTGGATATAGCCCTTTAAAAGTTTCTCCCTTTTCTTAAGTGGGATATGGTGATTAAATGTTAAATTGGAGGTAAAGAGACCCGGGTTCAAGTGTTTTTCTACTATTGAAGCTCACTGGATAATATGGAGTCAGACACCCTCAGCTGAGCCTTGTAGAAAAAAAATGGAAAGGGTATACCCCTTGGTGGCCTAAGACAGATGGGATTGAGATCTAATGCTTTCTAAACGCAGCAGACTTTTCACTCTGCTCAAGACAGAGAGGGAAGCATATTGTTTAAGATGCTTATTTATTTAATGGTTTTGAAATTATATTTAACTGTATTTATGTTTTGATTGTTATAATTCCTTTGAGGTTCACAGTTTCTCTGCATTTATCCTGTGACAATTTGGTGCCCCGTTATTCTGGTTAGAACTCCATTCAATAAGCAGACAAATCACCTTGACATTTGAATTTAAGTGAAATTCAGGAGCAATTGGATAACCATTTGTTTGAAAAGGGTTAGACTACAGGACCTCCAAGGTCTTCCAACTCTGTTACTCTGTTACTCTGTCAGGTGCCCTCTTCTTTTTTGGCCATTTTTTCATTCAAGCAGTGGTATCTGCAGGAGGTTTTTTAAAAAGTCAAGGGGGCAGCCATTGGGCAATAGAAGCCCTTTCATGATGCAAGTAAAAAGGGATGGGTCTTTGATCACATGGTTGTGTCTGTCCTCTTTCTCCTTACTGAGTCTTTCTTCTTACTGAGTCCCTTATATCTGGACTTTTGTTTTCATGTAGAAATTGGAATTTTAGAATTTTAAGAAAATTTTGCATAATAGACCAAATGCAAAAGGACTGGGTATGTGATGACATTGGAAAGACTATTCCAGTTATCAATTTATTTCTTATCTTAATATCTTAAAAACATTTATTTATCAAATTTATATAGCTACATATCTCATGAATATGACTGGATGGAATGCAATAAAAACAGATCAATTAAAAATAAAATTTTAAAAACCATTAAACACTTAAAATATAACTAAAATTACAGAAGTCTGCCTTTAAAATCTATACAATGTAATTTCAAAGGCCCCCAACTTCCATGGGATCCCCAAGCCATTAACAAAACCAAGCTCTAAGGAATTTCCAGGAAATCAATAGGGTTTTCTCACATTCTTCTCACTTGTCCATACTTAGATTACTAGAGAAAGCTAAATTTATTTATTTAACAATCAAATTTATATGGCCACCCATCTTACAGGTGATGTACAGTAATCAAATAAAACAATACATAATATATAAACAATCATGATAAAATATATTAAAAATCAGTATTAAAAATAAAATATTATTAAAATTAAAAATATAAACCCCAGGTATACAAAGAATAAGTAATTCACCTAGAAATGGAGCTATCTATACATGTCTCTGGTTGCCTGGGAACCCCAGGCCTGGTGACATAATCAGGTCTTGAGGGATTTCCAGAACATGAAGAGGATGGAGTTAATCTGATTTCAGTGTATTTATGGGCAAAGTGTGTGTGGGAAGAATGTTCCTTACCATGGCAGAGAAGGCCTGCTACCTGGGATCCACCCAATTTAAGTCCCTGACAGATTGTACCCACAGTATGTCTTCTCTTACCAGATCTAATGGGGCAGGCTGATGTAATCAGGGAGAGCCAGTTCCTCAGATTACCTGTTCACATGCCATGAAGGGTTTTAAAAGTGAAAACTAGCATCTCAAATTGGACCCAGAAACAACCTGGCAGCCAATAAGCAGATATGTGACAGATGTATTCTGGGAGCACATATAACTGCTCCCACCACTGCATTCTGTATCGGTTGAACCTCCCAGATACACTTCAAGGGTAGTCCCATGTAGAGTGCATTACGTAGTTTAATCTGAAGGTGATTAGGGCGCGCCTGACTGTGAGCAGAGTCTCCTGATTTCAGAACAGGAACAATTGATGCACAGCATAAGCTGTACAAAAGTCCTCCTAGCCATGATTGCTACCTGCTTCTAGTGTAGAAGCTGTGAGTCTAAGAAGACTCCCAGATTGCATACGGGTCTATCAGGGGCAGTACAACCCCACCAGCACAGAAAATGGCACAGTCCTAAAACCAGTAGGTTCAAACCCAGAGCTGCTCAGCCTTACAGGATTTAGCTGAAACCTGTTGTTCCCCATCAGAGCCTCACAGCTTCCAGTCACTGGGATAAAACATTCACAGCATTGCTTAATTCACCAGAGGCAGAGACATCAATTACTCCTCAAGCAATGAACCTATGACAGAAATGTTTTGTGCAAATTTCCATCAATTTTTTTCTTTTTTAAAAGCGCACACACTAATCTAATCTAATCTCATCTGTTAATACCAGTGATAATGACACAGTGCTATAAATGTCTGACACTGGTAATGGTGTCTTGACTTTATGAACAAATTACACAGAGATGAGTAAAAGCAATAAAAGAGAGAAAATGATTCTGAGAAACACCTTTATGTAGATTTTTTGGCTAATGTGCTAATTTCAGGCAAAATGCTCCGCACCACCTACACATCTAGACTGGGTCTAAATGGAATCAATGGTACATGCATTCAGTACTTATCATCAAAAGGTTAAAGAACTCTGACAATGTTGTTTCCAAAATTTTTGGAGGGGTATGTTTCTCGGTGCCTTCCATCTTTCTGATCACCACTACTACCAGTATTTATTTATTTATTTATTTATTTATTTATTTATCTATCTATCTATCTATCTATCTATCTATCTATCTATCTATCTATCTATCTATCTATCTATCTATCTATTTATTTATTTGCCAATTGTTTACAAGATAATAAGTATAAGTGTATACATAGTTGTGAATACATGAAATGGGTACATATAAGAAAAAATAAAAGAAGAATAAGAGAAACAATAGGACAGGGACGGTAGGCACGTTGGTGCGCTTATGCACGCCCTTTACAGACCTCTTAGGAAAGGGGTGAGGTCAATAGTAGACAGTCTAAGGTTAAAGTTTTTGGGGTTTGGGGAAGAAACTACAGAGTCGGGTAGAGTATTCCAGACATTGACCACTCTATTGTTGAAGTCGTATTTCCTGCAATCAAGTTTGGTGCGGTTAACTTTGAGTTTGTATCTATTGTGTGCTCTTGTGTTGTTATGGTTGAAGCTGAAGTATTCATTGACAGGTAGGACATTGCAATGTATGATTTTATATACCATGCTTAAATCAGACCGAAGACGGCGTAATTCAAGGTTTTCTAGTTCTAGAATTTCAAGTCTGGTGGCATAAGGTATTCTACAACGAGTAGAGGAGTGGAGAACTCTTCTTGTTTAAACTTGTATAATTTCTTTCCTGGGTTTAAAAAGAGAGGACCACCATTTGGAAACTGGCTTGTTTTTATCTTTTCTCCATATTTGAAACAGCCAGTAAGTAACTATAAAAGAAAAAGAAAAAAGAAAAAAAAGGAGGAAATCATTAGGAATTCGCTGTAGTTCCCTTGCTGGGCAGAAGGCATCAGTAGGTGCTCTGTGATGTCAGTCCCTGATCTCTGGCTCGGATAATGAACTGAAATACTGTGTAATCATTAGGAACCTTCTGGTACATTAAAAATGTACAATAAAGAGTTAACTTTTTAAATTTCTATATCTGCATTTGAAAGGTACAGTACATATGTAAACAATAACTTAGTATGCAAAAGTATAGTCAGCTTAGTTTCTTTCTTTTGGAAAGGAAGATCTTACTATAATGTTTACTGTTGAATTATGAATACTAAATATGTGAACATAAAAGCATAGGAGGTAATATATATTCCCTATGAAACATTTCTAATGTCTGTTTAACTGACCTTTATGACTTTGGACTGTTTCCATCAGTAAAATGTATAATGATTATTATTTGTTTAAACTTGTATCTCACTGTAAAGTTTGCAATACACTGAACTTAACATAACATGAACTTCAGTCTTATTGGTCCATGGAGAACTAAGAACTATGCCTTATGTGTTCTCTTCTCATTTTCCCTCACTTATTCAATGCATCTGCATGCTACATGAAAATATAATGGATCTCATCCTTCTCTTCTCAAATTACCAACCCAGAGTTCATCTTGAGACACAAATGAACAGGCTCAAATTACGCTACTTAGGAAACATTATGTAAAGCTTCAGTTCTACAGGGAAGGCTATAATGCTGGGATTAGTGAAAAGAAAGAGAAGAAGAAAATGAAGAAGGCAAACAACATCTGCATACCATTTAAAAAAGACAATCAAAAAGCCAAAAAGGAAACAAAAAGATGAAAACTCCTCCTCACCAGCAATCAACATCCAAATAAGCAGAGATTAATACTGATAACAAATAATCAGAGTTGGAAGGGACCTTGTAGGTCATCTAGTCCAAACCCCGTCCAAGCTGGAGACCCTACACCATTTCTGACAAATGACAGTCCAATCTCTTCTTGGAAGTCTCAAGTGATGACGCTCCCACAACTTCCGAGGGCAACTTCTGTTCCATTGGTTGATTGTTCTCACTGTCAGAAAGTTTCTCCTTATTTCCAGGTTAAATCTCTCCTTGTTCAGTTTCCATCCATTATTCCTTGTCTGGCCTACAGGTGCTTTAGAAAATAGCTTGACCCCCTTCCTCTCTATGGCAGCCCCTCAAATATTGGAAGACTGCTATCATGTCTCCCGTGGTCCTTCTCTTCACTAGACTAGCCAAGCCCAATTCCTGTAACTGTTCCTCATATGTTTTAGTCTCCAGTCCCATCCTGGTTGCTCTTCTCTGTACTTTGTACTTGGCCAACAATCAAATAGTAAACAATACCCCAATCAAAGAATGACCAACTACCAACTCAGACAAACAAGCTTATAGTAAACAACAGCCTGATCATCAAAAACACTCCATCAAAAAACACTCCCACCAACACTGCCAGGGCAAGCCATTAGTATATAAACAGAGAACAACCTCCACTCCCTGATAAGGTTACCTTGTTGGGTAATGAAACGTCTGCAAGAAAACAACCAAGGTCATAGAGAACCAAGGACCCCACAAGAAAATGACCAGCAAGAAGCTGGATGGACTTAGTCATAGTAGTGATGAGTACACCATTGGAAGGCTTGCATGATCAGGTTAGGGATAGATCTTCATGCGGAATATCTATGTATATGGTCAGTAAGCGTTAACAACACTTGATGGTACATGATAATTATCAATCATACTTCTCTTCAGCCATTTAGTTATAATTTAGAACCCCATTCTTTTGTAATAGTAATTTCCATGAAGGCATATAAGAGACATACAAAAAAGATGTCTGAGAACGATGACTATAATTTGGAATATGCATTTTTTTTCTTTTCACAATTACCCACGTTATTTTATGAATCAAATTTCACTTCAAAATGAGAAACAGAAAGAAATAAAGTATATATAAAATAAACCACATGAAAATAGGCCAAAATAAATTTGTAAATATGTCGAAACAGGATTTTTTTAAAAAAGAAAGTGATTGACTGATTTGGCCAATTCCGAGTTATCAAAAAAATTGCTCTGAGTAACAACACAAAAATCATAAATAATTTAAAGGGCATAGTAGTTGCACAGATAGCACTTGGAATTCTAAACTGATATAAAAGCAAATCAAAGTTATCTATGCAGCTATCATTAAATTGTCAGCTGATCAGAAAAATTACAGTTGTAAGAAATATGTATATATTTTATTGGATATTAATAAGGAAAAGGCAGAAAAATGCGTTGCTAGTTATCATTTTTTAGTACTTGCAGTTCAATACCCATTTCCAAAGTACTTACATTGTTTGAGCTGGGAAATAAAATTGCTTTTCTAAATGTCATTATCTAAGCATATGTAGCTATTAAGGCAACAGAGAAAGGATGTTAAAAACATAGTCCCCATGGCTGTAAAAATGGTCTTTATGGGCACAAATATTAGCCTAACAAAAGATGTCAAACTGTTTAGCTTCAGTTCCACCATAAATAAGAATAAATCTTTAGGACTGCTGGAAAGAAAAGAGATGTAAACACTCTTAAATGTAGCGGTGTGGAGGTATGAGTCATGAGGCTACAAAGAAAAGAGTTCTCAAACCAGTTTAATTATTACACAGTGAGGAATACCCTTAAGACAATTCCAGGAGCAAATCAATAAGCAGAACTCTGTGTAATATTTCTGAGTGAGGTACATTTATTTATTAGATTTATACCCCACTTTTCATTCATGAGCCCATTGTTCATTCAAAGGGGCAAACCTAGGACTTCCTCCTCCCAATTTCCCACAGCAGAAACTTGTTGAGATAGGCTGGGCTAAGAGAAAATGACTGACCCAGGGCTACCTGGTGAACTTTTGTGGTTGAGGCAGGACCTGGCCCTGGGTCTTCCTGGTGTCACTCCAACAACACTGCAAAGCTGAAGGGCACTGACCTTCTTACCAAGCAAAGGTGGTTCCATTGCAGTAATGTTACTCCAAGGTTGGCACATCTGTACAAGTAGGCTTTTCTTTAAAGGAAGCGTTGTATGCTTCAATAATCCACAAATCATGATATATCTTTCATATGAACAGAGGAATTCTTGTTAAAATTGTTGTTTTCATGAATATTTTTGACAGTAATGAACAATGCCAATATGTTTTCTTCAGCATTCCTTGTTAATATGTTTACCTATTCATTTAAATTGTCCTCGGTTGCCCTTTCTCTCAGGTGCTCTTAAAGGCCTCTAATGTCATTATTATGCAGACTATTTGCTGCTTTGCTGCCTGCTAGCTCATTACATACTAGGATAGATGCCCCGGAAGCCCATGGCTGATACCAGATGTTTATAATATTTTTTCCTTTTTTAAAAGCCCAATAGTAGAATGAGTACTGGGCCCAAATGCCTGAATTCACTGATGCAGCTTCCACTTAGCTTCCATGCCTACTTTGGCTGTGCATACACAGTGACAAAATTAGCATGCTACATAATCCCAAAGTATCTTTCAGTGCACAGAGTCTCTAGCAACTGAATCCTCCCAACTGCAGTGAACTAGGAAAATTTTGAGACAACCTTGGTTGGAAACCCCTGCTCATTCATTGGCATCCCCATTTAACAGAATGTACATTTGTCAATATAGCTAAAGCCATCAAAAGTATCTTGAAAGAGATGTTTAAAGTCCAAAAACATGGTTAAATACATCAGTAGAAGAGATTTCTGAGTTTTCTGTCCTTAAAATGGAGAAACAATTTGTAGGAAAGAAGGATTCTATTTCCCAAGTAACCAGTACCATAAAAGCATAGAGTCCTGACAGGTGTGAGCTTTTTAGCTGCAGTCAATTGACCAAGAAAAATGATGTTGTGCTCTACAGAATTCTACAACTTTGATTTAAAAAAGTTGATTCACCAGGATTCAGATTCAGCATTACCTTAGTTTAGATCATGTTTTGGTGTTCTTAAATAGTACAGGTGGTTTTCAACTTACAATCATTTGCTTAGTGACTACCACAATAGCACTGAAAAAGTGACTTATGACCGGTTTTCACAATTAGTATGTAGCAGCATACCCATGGCCACATGATCAAAATTCAGATGCTTGGCAACTGGCATGTATTTATGTTTGTTGCAGTGTCCTGGGGTCATAAGATTACCTTTAATCTTCTGACAAGCAAGGCAAGAGCCAGATTAATTTAACAACTGTGCTACTAACTTTATATCTGCAATGATTTACTTAACAACTTTGGCAAGATAGGTTGTAAAATGGGGCCAACTCACTTAACAACTGTCTTGTTTAAGAATGGAAATGTTGGGCTCAGTTGTGGTTGTAAATCGAGGACCATCTGCATTGCAAAGGCAATACAGATATTTATTCTTACTCTGTAACTGGATCAGGTTACAACATCTTGTCAAACAAAAGGGAATTATGTACATTAGCAATCTTAACAGTAAATGACTGCATAATGTGGTAACCTTTCCTTCTCCCTTCCCTAATGGATGTAATGTTCGGGCACTACTTCACAAGGGCCTTTGATAGCTGTTTTTCCTTCCAGCTTGAGAAGCTGCATTATAAATTTATATGAAATTCAAGTTCACTGTGGCTATAATATCTTATGAATAATTTACACCAACAGCCTTTCTGTGGAAAAAGACTAAACTAATTAGGACCTGAAGGAATTTCCATGTGTGTTTTAGCCACACTATATTTTCAAGATTTTATCATTTCAAAGTCAATGAGTCTAACGTCAGGCTTCTTATGTGTTAATGGCACCAGCAAATCAAGTTCCATATTCTTATTTTGGTCTGAGAATGGAAACAATTAATGAGCTAAGACAGCATGAGCAGACTGTCTGTGGGTGTCCATCTGCTTATCAGATACTAACCATTTGCAATCTTGACTTAAATGACACCGTTTTGTTATTCCATTTCCCAGTTTCTTCTTTCTTTCTTTCTTTCTTTTTTTTTTTAAAGGCCAATGGATGACTTTTATCAACTCCAATGCAGCTGCTTTTAATAAATGTTGGGAAATGGCAAAATTCAGCTCTCATGGCATCACATTGAAAACTCCAGACCTGGAGTCAAGGAAGATTTCTTAACCTGGTCATTCTAGATATATTGGGTCTACACTACTCTGGTAAAGAATTCTGGCAGTTACCAGTCTACTTGCAATAGAGCCTACTCTTTGGGAAGATCGTCTTAAAAATGCTAATCTGGGATCTGTTCCTACCTGTTTTCTCTGTTCTCAATGGGAAATTTTGCTCCAAATTCTCGGAGCATCTGAAGATCAGCAGGCTTTTTCACAGTGAGATGCCTTGTGCAGAAGGTTTGAATTAAATCTGAATTAAAATAAATTTAGATCCTATCTATTTCCAACATATAAATATCAAAATATAAATAACAAGAAAAAAGTCAAGGAAATAGTTGGTTCACTAAAGAGAGAAGATGGCAAGGAAGTAACAGGCAGTAGAAAGAAAGCAGAGCTGCTTAACTCATTCTTTGCATTGATCTTCATGTAAAAAGAAACTATAGCCCAACCTAGCAAAAACTTAACTGTAAAAGACAAACTAGAAATACCTGAAAAGTATTGAAGGCAAAGCTGATCAAAAGCTTACCTGGAACTGGCTAAAATCAGGAATACTGAAAAAAGAAACTGAAGGCTTTATTTTGGCTGCTCAAGAACAAGCCTTAGCCACAAATTGCATGAAGGCAAAGATTCAGCATATTACCACTAACAGCAAATGTCACCTCTGTAATGAGAAAGATGAAACAGTTGACCATTTAATCTGTGGGTGCAGTAAAATTTCACAAACTGAATATCTAGAATACCATAACTGAGTTGCTAAAATCATTCACTGGAATCTGTGCCAAAAGTTTGGATTTGAGTATAGTAGCAACTACTGGGAACATCAGGTTGAGAAGGTTCTGGAGAAAGAAAAAGTCAAGAGTTTGTGGAACTTCAGAATTCAGACTGACAGGCCCACAACACACCTGACATAACAATAGTTGAAAATAAAAAGGGTTGGTTCATTGACATTGCAATACCCGGTGACGCATGAATTGAAGACAAGCAGCAAGAAAAAAATCACACAGTACCGGGACTTACAAATTGAAGTTGAGCGACTTTGGAAAAAGAAATTGTGCGTTATCCCAGTTGTGATTGGAGCCCTTGGAGCAATACTTAAAGGGCTACCTCACTATTTGGAAATTCTGAATTTATCAGACTTGAATACCCTGATTCTACAAAAAAACCACCCTACTTGGAACAGCTTATATCCTCCGATGCTACCTTAACAGTTCCTAGGTCCTTGGTTAGGACTTGAGCTATTGAGCTACCAATCAGCCCCAAAGGCTATGAAACGCACCAAAGATTAACCATAATAGCAATAACAACAATAACAACAATAATAATCCCCAGATCTGTGAACATCTAGAAACAATAAAGTTATAACTAAAAGTTGGCACGGGTTTGTTAAAATCAGATCATGTCAAACCAATCTTGTTTCATTTTTTGACAAAGTGACCAAATTAATAGATCAGTGAAATGCTGTGGACATAGAATACTTAGACTTCAGTAAGGCATTCGACAAAGTAGACCACAACTTACTTCTTGGTAAACTAGAAAAAAGTGTGGTAGATAGCGTCACCACCAGGTGGATTTGTAACAAACTATACTCAATGAGTAGTCTTAATGGTATGACATCTACATGGAAGTAAGTAAGTAGTGGGGTACCACAAAGTTCTGTTTTAGGCTCAGTATTCTTCAATATTTTCATAAATGATTTACATCAGGGAATAATAGGGAAACTTATCACATTTGCAGATTATACTAAACTGGCAGACATAACCAACATCCTAGATCCTATCCTCAAGATGGATATCAACAGACTTGAATACTGGGCCCTACCTAAAAAAAGAAATTCAACATAGAGAAAAGTAAAATCTTATACAAGAAAAACCAAAAGTACATGTACAGATTAGGTGAAATAGCAGTAACTGTGAGAGGGATGTTGGAATCCTAGTGGACAATAAATTAAATGTGGCCAGGAGTGTTTGCCAGCAGACAAAAAAGCCAATGCAATCTGAAGTTGAATTAACAGAGGAATAAGATCACGTGATTCAATCTACAAAGCCTTAGTAAGACCACACCTAGAACATTGCATCCAGTTTTGGTCACCACACTATAAAAAAGATGTTGAGACTCTAGAAAGAGTGCAGAGAAGAGCAACAAAGATGATAATGGGCCTGGAGGCTAAAACATATGAAGAACGGTTATAAGAAGTGGGCATGGTTAGTCTAGTGAAGAGAAGGAAGGAGGGAGGGAGAAAACCTATTTTCCAAAGCATCTGAAGACCAGACAAGGAACGTGAAGAGGGTTGGACTACATGACCTACAAGGTCTCTTCTGACTCTGTTATTCTGAATGTTACAATGGATGGAAACTGATCAAGGAGAGATTCAACCTAGAAATAAGGATAAATTTTCTAACAGTGAGACCAATCAAACAATGAAATAGCTTGCCTTCAGAAGTTGTGGGTGCTTCATCACTGGAGGCTTTCAAGAAGAGACTGGACAGCCACTTATCATAAATGCTATAGGGTCTCCTGCTTGAGCAGGGGGTTGGACTAGATGACCAACTTTATTATTCTCTATTGATTTCCAGAGATAGTGTGTTTAAGGAAGACTTCAGCTAAAATCACTTCTCCCTTTACCCTGTACATGTTACATTATTTTCCTTTCTGTTTATCTTCACTTTGTTTTTCACTTATTTGAAATTTATGGATGTTTTTGTTTTATCATGCTGATACTTTCTGATAATTGTTCATTGTGGAGGTAGGCAACCTTTTGATGCCTAAAATTGGCCCAAATAAACATTATTGGAGACTGACAACTGTAAAAATGATAGCACATAATGTATCTGGAGTCTGACAACAAGAAGGAAACTCAGAGACTGCATGTGGGATTGAGGTCAAAAATTGCCCACCCATTTTTATGCATTTTTGTTCATTTGATTAGACTGTGCTGTATATTATTGTTGACTCCACTACATTTACTTTAGGAAAATAAAGCAGAGATGTATTACTTAAGAAAAACAGTGGGTCATCAGTAACTGGCAATCATCAGTTGATTTTCTATTCAGATTTAAGACTCTGCTTTGAGAGCACCATCAATCTTTGAAATTCAGAAAAGGCATAATTTTACTTATCAAGTGTAAAATACTGGGCTGTTGTTACAACTGTGCATGCATCCTTATTACAAGGGTGTAATAGAACAGGGCCAGCCTCGGAAATCTTGCAGTCATGTCGATTCTCTGTGTTCATGGAATTTCTCTTCTACTAAGCAGTCAGAATATTCTGTGAGATTTTTTTTCAACCTTCCAATATGCGTGCTGGTCCCCCTTCCCTGCATTTTAAAGAACTTCGTGCAATTAATTGCCTTACATCAAAAAGCTTATGGTCATTCTCACACACTGAAAGTACCCATGATAGGAATTGTTGGGTTGTATTTCCTAGGCCTACCTCCCACTAGTCATACCACAAAGATATTTTCTCTACTCAGTATAGAAAAAGTCTTAGGTACATGCTAATGACTACCTAGACTTGCTCAGTTGAAGTGGCATAAAATTATTTGGTAGGAATGAATGAATACATTAAAGCCTTCATGATAGACTTCTACACAGGCCAAGGCAATGAAAAGGTATGCTAATTAGAGGAATCACTTTTGATGTTTGCTTGAAGAAAGTATTAGCACTATTTTGTTCATATAGGCAGGGTATTATTTTAACTGAGGAAAGCTATTCAGAATCCCTTAGGAGCTCTTTCTTAACTTTCTACATGAGATTCTTTAAAGCAGAGAAGCTAGGAATTGACACTAGGGCATTATGCCTATAAAATATCAGCCTCATTCATAATAATGGAACTTTCTGGTCATGCTGTGATCTCACAGATATTTGTTTGCTGGCTGTGCTAAATGAGGGTGATTGTGCTCATAAAATGGCTGTTTGGGTGTGTCGTAATTGATTTATATTTATACTGTTTCCTAGTATGATTGATTGCTTATTGTACCCTATGACTATCATTAAGTGTCGTACCTTATGATTCTCGACTCCTGACAAATGTATCGTTTCTTTTATGTATACTGAGAGTATTTACACCAAGACAAACTCCTTGTGTGTCCAATCACACTTGGCCAAGTATTCTATCTAGCCTAAGAGAATTCACCCAGTGAGTTCCTCACAGTTAACTAGGATCAAAATTGTCTTCTTTTCAGTTTGCGTAGCTGTAACTAATATTTATCCCAGATTTACCTTTCTAAGAATCTCAATATCTATTTTGATACTGAAGTTTGTTTGTTTGTTTTATTTATTTAAAAATTTATTGGCCACCCATCTCACCACAGGTAATTTTTGTCCTATTGTGATACATAACTAAATAGAGTAGCCTCCCCCAAGGAATATATGGCAGCTTAGCTGGGACTAGAGCTCCAAGAGTTCTTTTCTAGCACAACAGATAAGCATTCAGCTAAAGCAGGGGTGTCTGTTAGGAATAACATAGGTTACCTAATGTAGTTTGGGTAAAATAATATATATATAGACTATGATAGTGAATTTAAGTGTGTGTCACTTTAACTGCAAAGTATGCAATTTTGGGTGCGGCTGTAAATCGCCATAAGAGGGAGCAAGAGAACTTGATTGATTGCTGGCTTACTGGATTGCTTGCTGACGATGATGGATTGTTAATTGCGTGTTCTCTGCTGTTGCGAAGGAAGAAAGTAGGTTTTACTTCTTCATATCTCTACTGCGAAGAGATATATTACTGGACTGATATTTGTAAGTTTACTGACCTCTTTTTCGACACTGGACTTTGCAACTGATTAATCCCCGGACGTACTGAACTAGTGTATGATATATGGACTGTTTGACTATGCTAAAACTATTACTGGAATAAACTATTTAACTAGCACATTGTATCTGTTTTACTGAGTGTAAGCTACAAAAACGTTTGTCTCACATATTTGCCTGCCTGCCTGCCTGCCGTGCAGGTTCTGCTAGGGTGTATATCCCTAACACTGTCAAACTGGTGTCGTCACAGCGGCATCATGTGACATATCAGGACTTCCCCCTCTTCACTAAACTGGGTGAGGGTGGGTCTAGCACATGGTGCATCTGGCCCATGGGCTGTGAGTTTGAGACCCTGAGCTAAAGGGTGGTCACTTGGGTCTTTCTGATTTCTTCTTGAGTGTCACTAGTGGTTGGTTTCATTGGACCCTTTAATTTTTTTATTATTTTATTTAGAAAATGTATATTGCCGCCTACTCGCACATGGTGACTCAAGGCAGCTTATAAAACATAAAAACTCACTATAAAAGATGTAAAAATAATTTAAAAAAATGAAAATAATAAAATAATAACCCCAGAGGGCAGAGGCTAGATGTCCATCATTTATAGATGTTGTTGCAGGGTTCTGCTGCTGTACTTGTGGATTAGATATGAAAATGAAGCTACAACAACAGGAAAAGCTTTTTTGGCTACTGTCAATAGAAAAAAAGAAGAAAAGTGGGGGAAAGAAAGGGAGGACCTGCTGCTAGGAGAAGATGGTGGCATGTTAACAAGGTAACCTTCTCAGTTCCTACTTAGCTTCATTCGTCTTCTCAAAAAGGAATGTGCTCAAACAGACCTAAGCAGAACAAGTGATAAAAGGAAAGAGCAATAACTCAAATTAAGTAAAACATTGGTTAAGGAGTATCTGGTTAATAGGTGTGAGTATAGGATGAAGCAGTACATACAAAAAGGAGCTGGCTGTTTTGGTGGAGCACAAGCTGAATTGAGTCAATAACATGATGCAGCTGGAGAAAAAGAAGAAAACAACAACACATGCAACTGTTAGGCTGTATTAACAAATATATGTGCCAAAGTATGAGGTGTGAAAACCACTTCCAGAATATTGTACACATAGTCCTTGAGTTATGACCATAATTGAGCCCAAAATTTATGTGGCTAATTGAAACATTTTTAATTGAATTTTGCCACATTTTAGGACTTTTCTTGCCACAGTTGTTAAGGGAATCATTGCATTTGTTAAGTTAGTAGTTGTTGTTGCTAGTTTTGAAGTCGTGTCCAACCCATCACGATCCCATGGACAATGTTCCTCCAGGCCTTCCTGTCCTCTACCATCTTCGGGAATCCATTTAAGCTTATGCTGACTGCTTCAGTGATTCCATCCAGCCACCTCATTCTCTGTTGTCCCCTTCTTCTATTGCCTTCAATTGATCCTAGCATTAGGCTCTCCTCCAGTGAGTCCTTTCTTCTCATTAGGTGGCCAAAGTATTAAGTTTCATCTTCAGGATCTGGCCTTCTAAAGAGCAGTCAGGGTTGATCTCCTCTAGGACTGACCGGTTTGATTGCCTTGCAGTCCAAGGGACTCACAGGAGTCTTCTCCAGCTCCATAGTTCAAAGGCCTCAATTCTTTGGTTCTCTGCCTTTCTTATGGTCCAACTTTCACAGCATATATTGCAACTGGGAAAATATGGTTGTTAAATGACTCCAAATTCCCCATTGACTTTGTTTGTCAGTGGATCACATGACCTCAGGACACTGCAACCATAATCAATATGAATACTTGCCAAGCATCTGAATTTTGATCATGTGACCATGGGGATCATGTGACTATGGGGATGCTGCAATGGTCGTAAGTGTGAAAAACGGTCATGTCACTTTTTCCAATGCCGTTGTAACTTTGAACAGTCACTAAATGAACTGTTATAGGTTGAAGACTACCTATATCCTGTTCTGAGCACCACTTTGTAGGAACATTCACAAATTGGTGCATGTCCAAAGTGGATTATCAAGAAGGGAAGAAACCTGGAAGGAAAAACATTGAAAGGAATGGTTGAAAATGCTGTGCCTGTTTAACTTCGACCTGTTTGGAAATACCTGAAGCCTGTAATATGCAAGATGGGCAGCAATAAAAAAACAATGAATTTAAGTTTTAAGGAAGTAGATATTGGTTGGACATTAGGAAAAAAATTGTTATAGTAAATGCTGCTCAATATGGAACAAATTGCCTCAAGAGGCAGTGAACTTTTTTCGTAGAGCTACATTGGTGTTACTGTGATGTTTAGAGCAATGTTTCTTAATCTTGGCAACTTGAAGCTGTGTGGACTTCAATTCTCAGAATTCCCTAGCTAGTCATGCAGGGGAATTCTGGGAGTTGAAGTCCACACAGCTCCAAGCTGGTAAAGTTGAGAAACACTGTTATAGAGAATGGTTCAGAAAAGCTTTATAGGAATGTTTTTTGTTGGCCTATGGAAAGATAATCCATGCCAGACTGTTTTCCTGATCAAATGCTATTGAGTTTTGTACAATGAAATTGTCAACGGAATGTATTGTATTGCATCTTACTGTATTAATACTCTAAAATATGCATTAAAGATACCAAAGAGCTTAAGAGGAAGATGGGCCCAGTCGCTTTGATGGGGCCTTTTGTCATATCATAATATTCTCCCTTGATAGTTCACACATCAAAGCAAGTAATGGAAATGGATGGAGATGAAACGAGGGCAATAGTTGCCAAGCTAAATAGAAGGCTTTCATTAAATATGAAGGTCAACATCAGCCCCTGGAAAGTTGGCTGTGAAAACCAACTCTGTGTGAAAACTTATCCCCTCTTATGTTTTCTGTCTCAAAGGGGCAATTACATCCCCAACATTCATTTTAACTTTCAGGAATGAAAAATAAACATGGCCTAAACATGGCCATGCATGTCAGCAAAACCATTACATTTAAGAATCTATCACACAGGTTGAGATAAGCAATTTCCTTTAATTTGGGGCAGCACTTAAAATTTAAAAATGGCCCTTCAGGACCACAAGAAATCTGGTGGCAACACAGGAATGTTACTGGAAAAGGCATGGCCAGAATACTGAGCCCATGTGTCTTCCTTCAGTGTCAGTTAGTGGGATTTGAGGAGAAATAGAATCATGGAGTCATAAGGCTGGAAGTAACCTTGGAGGTCTTCTTGTCCAAATCCTTGCCCAAGGCAGGAATCTTTATACCTTCCTAGATAAAAGGTTGTCCAATCTTTTATTGAAAACCTCCAGAGATGGAGCACCCACAACTCTGGGAGGCAAACTGTTTCATTGATTAATGGTTCTCACTATCAGGACATTCCTCCTTATTTCCAGGTTGGATCTTCCTCTGATGAGCTTCCACCCACTGCTTCTTGTCTTGCCCTGAGAAGCTATGGAGGATAAATCAACCACCTCTTCCCTGTGACAGCCCTTCAAATTTTGGAAGATTGTTATCGGGTGTCTTCTAAACATTCTCTTTTTAAGGTTAAACATATCTAGTTCCCTTAGCTGTTCATCATATGATTTAGCTTCCAGACCCCTTATCTTCTTTGTAGACCCCTTACTATCTTTATGCATTGTATGCGCATTAAATTCTGTAATGCTTTTTTTAAAAATAATCTATTAATACAAAAGTGCTGCTGAAAGTTTGTGCTGAATTTCATTGTTGTCCCTGAAATTAGATAGTTGTCCATATAGCTTTAAATGTCTTCTGGGGAAGAAAAAAAAAAACCTGGAGCTAAGGGTCAAATGTAGTTCATTGGCTATGGGTTCCATACCCCTGGATAAATGCTGTACTCCTTGAGAGCTATATGATACAATGTCCTACCTGTCAATGACTACTTCAGCTTCAACCGCAATAACACACGGGCAAACAATAGATACAAACTCAAAGTAAACCGCTCCAAACTCGATTGCAGAAAATATGACAGAATGATGAATGCCTGGAACTCACTACCTGACTCTGTTGTTGCATCCAAACCCCCAAAACTTTAACCTTAAACTTCTACTGTGGACCTCACTCCATTCCTAAGAGGTCTGTCAGGGGGCGTGCATAAGCACACCAGCGTGTCCTACTGTTCTCATTTATTTTGTATATACTTATACTTGTTTATACTTACATGTTTATATGTTATGTTCATACTTATATTTGTTTTGTCATACACGCTTGACAAACTAAAATAAAAAAATAAGCATGGAGCAAATTAAGGTGGAACACAAGAATCTGTCTTATATCGGCTCTGGCTATCTGATCTCATAATCCATTTTTATTCAAGTCTTTCCCAATTGAGTATCATTGTGTATTTGTGGAGTATCTCTCATCATCCCCAGTCAAAGGCTAGGCAAGGTGGAAATTGTAGTCCAAAATATCTGAGGCCCTGAGATTAATATAAGCTTTATTATTCTATTAAGACTGTCACTTCTCCTTTTTTCTCAGATCAAGATTGTTCTCTAAGTAATTGCTTGCCTTTAAAGATAACTTTCAAACAATTTCTTCAGTTTCAAAATATTTGCAATTTGATAAACGTCAACATGAACTGAATGATAATTTAAGTGGCTGTCAACATTTACTGATGCATTTTTGTGTTTCTGGAAATTTACAACACTAGGTGGTGATTTAACCAAATATTGAAACTTCTTCTATTATCTTCCCTTTCAGGTAGGAAAGGGAACAAAATGTTCCCCAAATGGAGCAAAATTTAATTTAAACAATCCTATATATTAATTCAGATGAGTTCACATATAATCCAAGTTATAACTGTGCTTAGATTAGACACTTTGAAATCAATAGCACTCGTGAGTCTTAAATTCTAATTGAAATGCTAATTATTTCATACCTGCTAACGTATGTATAATTAAGTGTATATCCATCCCAATAACATTTAGGATATAATTCTGTACGCAACAATCATTCTGTTTTATGCTGCAACAAATATATCAATCTTTAAGATCTTGTAGGATACTTTTTCAAGGTACACAACTAGCTTGTCAGAAGTTTTGAAAAATTCAAAGTACAAAATCTGGGCAGGTGTTCTATTGCCTCATTCAAGATACATCAATCCTTTCAACTTCATATTTTGTGACTGGATGTTATGCTTGCTTTTCTGTTTGGTTGCTCAATCTGGCCACATGGGTTTTCTTTTGTTAGCATTTAGTTTCCTTTGGTATCACCTTTGCTCTGCTCTTACTAAATCTGCCTTGCTGGACAAGATCTAACTGAGAAATTGTTATGTGACCTTGACTGCATATTTTATTGTAAGAGTTTTCATAAAATGTTCAGTGTCAACTAACAAGCATCACCTTTAGGAACAGATCACCTAGTTATGGCAATGTTTCGTATATGTTAACTGGCTCTCCCTAATTAGTGTGCCATAATAAACTCTTAGTGTATGATGATTAGAAAGAAATCATGCATAAAGGAACCACTGCTGTATAGACATCTTGGGAAGACTGTAACTTTGTGATAGTGTCCCATTTGCTTTCAGTTAGATTTAATCAGTGCTATTAATTCAGTCCAGGGCAATTAATCTTGGCTGATCAAAATACAAGAATGAACCAGGGGACTGCAGTGGCATTGTGATGCGATATATTGCTGATAGAGCAGAAGCATGCAATAAGCTTAGTTAGCTGTGAGAATTGTGAAGGTGTCCTCTTAAACGGCAAGCAAAGAACTAAATAAGCAGATGTTTACTACCTTCATATGATAACCCTGGAATAACATGGGAATTGTTAATCACATAAATAGCTAAAGCTCTGTATTTTGCAGGAACATGTTAGTGTTAGAAGCTTTGCTAGAATGGGATACAATACAGAAAATAATTGTTTTCTAACACATACCCTTGTATGTAACCTTGTGGCAATATATGTGGCTAATCACCAAACCTGTTCTTAAATGAGAAGAAGCTGCATTGTTCATTCTGATTAGAGCTGCAGCTGATATTATCTGAATTTGTTTCAGGAAAGTTATTTTGATGGTCTTAGAATATTTCACGAAGAACTCATAATCAGGTTTAATTTAATTTTCCACCCAGATGAATGCAATTTCACCATCTGATATATGTTTGGGTCTAGCTTTTCTTCTTTCTGTTCATATATTAGTTACATGGTGCTCATTGCATAGTGAATGGGGTGATGTTACATCACCTAATCAGTTCACATTTAAATGGATGCATAAGTATCTGCATGAGAAGTTTATATGAACTAGAAGAGAGAGAAAAACAGGCCAATTTCCTACAAAAGAAATTTGTGTGTTTCAAAGTGTGCCCCCCAAAGAATTGTGTGGAACTTTTTTGAAATGCAACTAGACCCACTGTTCTTCAATACTGGATGTCCCATTTTGCCAATGGGAAACCAAATGAGGCCATTAGAGTCATCTTTAGGGTGATAGGACAGAAGAATGAAGGATCCAGCATGACAAATTGGCTTGTTCAACTAGAACTAAAAATTTCTAGATTCAGATTTTTTATTGAACAGTGAAGATGGAGTAAATCATTCTCTCACCCTAATGTACAGCACAGAGAGGAGAGGAGATAAAGTAGATAACGGAAGAAGAAAAGCTCCTGAGTTCCTTAGAGGAAGGATTGGTTTCTTTAAGAGAGTGACATGCATCATGACTATTTGAAAAACTGCCTGTACATGATGCAGGTAGAAGTTTTTGGGGGTGGGGGAGAAGCTGGTTTATTAGAGGTTACAACCAGCATTTTGACTTTTGCCTTAAATAATACTGCAGAGAATGAATACAATATGTTCCTCATTATTTGCTCCATAAAAACACAAACATAACATCCTACAACTGTTGAAGCTTCTGAGACATTTAAAAGGTTACGTCCATCAGGAGCTGTCAATGCACAATAAGTGTTGTTGCGGTATTGGTTAGGTATTAGTACATAGAACACTTCCTATGTTAACTATGTTGCCCACAAGCATAATGGAGGCAGCCAAATTGTTAATTGATCAGCTATGCTGCATGAAATCAGTAGTGAGGTGGAGAGAAAAACCATGCCCTTCATCTCATGTAGGTGAATAGCACGTCTCCTGGGAGATATGGATTTTCAATCTGTTAGCTTGCCTGAAGGTTGTGAAGTCCTTCTGTTGCAGTAAACTTTTAGTAATTAATGGTAGATGGACTGCTCATTAGAATTTTATACACTACATTTTATTACATTTTTTCATGAAGTTGGATGAATTTTCTGGGAACTGTTGATTTTTTTTTTTTTTGCCCAGTCTTTCAAGCTGGGAGGTATACCATTGTTGTATAGATATATAATATAAACAAATAAACATCCATCTTGAATTGGCCTTGCCTATTTTTGAAGAATAGCACTTCAGAAATATAAATAGCCTGGGATAGGATATATCAAAGGGCAGAACTATAGCTGGCAATGCTTCAGGAATTTTTGCTATAAGACAATTATTGTGACTGTGGCAAGGGAGGGATGGGTGGAGTGGCTTCCAGAAATAGAGATGAATGAAAAATATTTTTAATGTGCCCTTTAGTTATTAGTTTGATCTTAAGGAGCATTTGTCATCGTGTTCCTCTTGGCTGGAAACTGTACTGAAAATGCTTGGTTGGTTCCGAAGTCTTTTGTAATAAATTTTTCCTATTCAACAGTTGAGACTGGCATATATAAAATTTACTATAACCTTCTCTTTCCTATTTCAGGAGACCAGTGATAAAAGAAACATTTCCATTGAACAAAAATAGACTTCAGCAGTCTTCTAATTCTTTGGCCTTCCATCTCTTTGGAGCTGGAATTAGAAATGGAAGTTTTAAGACCTTGTTTTCAATGACTGCTGTAGTCATTCTAACAATTAGAAAAATTGGCTGACAAGGAAAGAATCCAAAGAATAATATTTCAAAGTGGCAAAACATTTGAAGGAGACACATGTCCTTTCAATATTGTAGAGTTGCCCAGAATGTTTGCCCATCCTAATTTTTATATTGGAAGTAGCACTGATGATGGAGAAAAGAAATATTTATTATAAAAAAAATAAATCTGCAAATGTTCATCTGTTTTCAAGATTGTTTGCTCTGGGTGGCTCACAATCATAAAATAACAGAAAAAAATAGAAATATGAAAAGTTAACCCAGAGAAATACATATATAGCTCCAAAATAATGACAAGATTGCAGCAACAAATCCAACAACAATAACAAAACCACCACAGCAGATGATACTATATTTATCGGTGTTACTAAGGTCAAACCAAGTCATTATACTGTAATGACTTTTGAAAAAATAATACATAATCAGCCAATGGTCACCAATAGCAAATGATGCCTACTCAAATAAAGGCAACATTCATTATTGCTTCTTTTTGCATTAATCCCTTAAATATTGTTGAAAGAGAGAAATGTTTGATAGAGTTAGAAATATTCACAAACATTGTTCCACTCTTCTGTTTTAATGTATTGCCGTAGACTGTTATGTTCATGGAACATTTGCACATTAGAGAGATCCCATGGCATCATTTTGTTATCCTCTTCCCTCTGAATTTGACCTATGGAATAGTCTTGATATTCCTGCTACTGTATAAATTAACAAAATGCCACGCTTTTACTCTTGAATGGTAATCAAACTGCCAAAGCATTTGCCTTTACAAATTGTTGTAAACATGTTTCTGAAATAGCCTTTTGAGAGTGCAGGTGGATGAGAATGCTGCTCTATGAGAAACATTTTACAGACACCAGAACAAAAGTGTGTTGTAAAGAATATGCCAGACTCCTTCATAATGAGTTTTATATTTGTCTCTCTGGCAACTACCTGGACTAGTTCCTGTAGTTTTCTAGGTAAGATTTTCAAAGTAATTTGCAGTTGCCTTTTTCTTCCTAGGGCTGAGAAACATTGATCACCCAGCTGGCTTCATGACTAAGGGATGACTAGAATTCATGATTGATTGATTGATTGATTGATTGATTGATTGATTGATTGATTTATATAGGGGTGAGGTCAATAGTAGACAGTCTAAGGTTAAAGTTTTTGGGGTTTGGGGAAGAAACTACAGAGTCAGGTAGAGTATTTCAGACATTGACCACTCTGTTGCTGAAGTCGTATTTCCTGCAATCAACTTGGGTGTGTTTTACCTTGAGTTTGTATCTATTGTGTGCTCTTATATTGTTATTGTTGAAGCTGAAGTATTCATTGACAAGTAGGACATTGCAATGTATAATTTTATATACTATACTTAGATCAGACCAAAGGCGGAATAGTTCTAGATTTTCTAGGTCTAGAATTTCAAGTCTGGTGGCATAAGGTATTCTGCAATGAGTAGAGGAGTGGAGAACTCTTCTTGTGAAATATTTCTGGACTTTCTCAACTGTATTAATATCAGATACGTAATGAGGGTTCCAGACTGATGAGCTGTATTCAAGTATTGGTCTAGCAAATGTTTTGTATGCCTTAGTTAGTAGTGTGATATTACCTGAGAAAAAGCTATGCAGGATTAGGTTAACAACTCTTAATGTCTTTTTGGGTATGTAGTTACAGTGGGCTCTAGCACTTAGATCATTAGAGATGAGTACTCCAAGGTCCTTGACAGAGTTTGGATCATCAACAAGGTCTTGACTATTCAGCTTGTATTTTATTTTCTGATTTTTTTTGCCAATATGTAAGACAGTGCATTTATTTGTTGAGATTTGAAGTTGCCATTTGTTTGACCATTCTGATACAAAGTCGAGGTCTTTTTGAAGGGTAGCAGTATTGTCTGTGGTGTTGAATAGCTTTACATCATCAGCGAAGAAAATGCAGTTGCTCTTAATATGATCACAGAGGTCATTTATGTAGAGTATGAAGCGAGTTGGTCCTAGAACACTGCCTTGGGGGACACCACTGTTGACAGGTATAAAACTGATGTCCCAGTTCAGTACCAGTACAGAACTGATGTCCTAGTTCCTAACCTGGTGCCTTTAGTAACTATACCCAACTGGCTCTTAGTTTTTTAGGCATGGAAGAAAAGACGTGGAAGGTTCTTTCTTGGTGCAACCACCAACTAAACTTGCTTCCTCAGGAAAGACTAGGATCTCCACAACATGGTGGTGCTTGTTCCCACACAAGCAGTCTTAGAGCAAACAGTGATCAATAGTACTGATGACTGCTAAAAATGCAACATAATGAGGATCCTCCATGTCAGAAGTCATCAGTGAGAGCAACCAGTGCCATTTTCATCCTGTGCCCAAGCACAGCTTTTGGTTTCAGAAAGGAAAAAAAATGTGCTGATTAATTACATTTGCTGATAGATTAATAGTCTATAAGCAAAGGAAATAATTGCCCTGGGGATATACAATGATTTATTGCTGCTTACAAAGAGAACCAGCTTTAACTTTTGTTCCAGAAGTTCAATTACTTTTTACTCTGCATGTGTTATACTCTACCATGTAGATGTGTTACCATTGTAAGATATTCAGACTTGGGCCATATATGCTTTGTTCTTGATTTGCAGTTGATGGAATTTCTTGGTTAGAAGTCAAAGCTATCAATCATAAGGCTACGTTTCTGCTGCCTGGCGACTTCATAGAATCCTAGAATGTGAGGGACCGTGGAGATCATTTATTCCAGCTCTCTATCCGGGGCATAATATATTACAATTGCATGTCCACTAGGTGTCTACTATAATCTATTTGCATACTTTAAATGAATAGATGAAGCCATCTATTCCATTAATAAACTGCTTTTACATTTTGAATTTTTTTTCTGATATTCATTTGAAATCTCTTTTCTTGTAATTTAATCCTATTGCTTCTTGACTTGTTTCTGATCAAATCCTATCTTCTACAAGACACTCTTTTAAAGAGTTGGAAACAGTTATCATGTCTGTAGGCTTCTCTTTTCCAGACCAATCATAAGTGGCTCTGACAATTTTTTTTCTCATAGATTTTTCCTTCTAAGGCTATGCTTAATTTTATTGCTCTCACTGGGACAAATTCTAGCTTCTCAATACCCTTTTATAAATGTGGTACCTGGCAGGATTATCTTTGGGGAGAGGATGTCAAAACAAGTCACGATGGTGACTTGCAATAATATCCTATGGACCAATATTTCTTGCTGCCCTTACCCATGGGAAAGCAAAAATGCGTTCTTTCTTGGTCATTTTTCTACCCTAAAAATATTTATACATTAACCAAGGAAGCTTTGGGACCACAGAAAAAGACCCGAATTTCATATTAATTTGGAGTACTGAACCAAAACCCATCCAATAGAAAATGTGACATTTATATGTCTTTGTTGTGCACATTCTTTGACATTGCCAAGTGCTTTTAAATAACTTCAGGAGGTGGCTGGACTAGAAAGTTAAATCAGTCAAGAAATAAATATAGCAGTGAGATAAATGGGGGGAGCACTGTGTAATGAACATTTTCAACAAATTGCTGCTTTCCCCCCTCCCGCTAGAGATTGTTCTCAGGAGGCAGAGTTTTAATGAGGTAATGCATTGTGCTCACATGGAATTGGCTTTGTGACATTCAGCAGCTTGTTAAGTTTTCACCTGATTGTGATGTTATGACAGTGGCAAAGTGGTTCTTGATTGGCTAGATCAGAGAGCAATCAAAAAGAAGAAAATGTTTGTTGAAGATAAATATAGAACTAGAGTGACAACCCAATGAGGAAACACCAACTACCACATACAAGAGACACAGCCACAGTGTTCAAGGGGAGATTTTGACATTTTGTTTTCCTTGGAAAACAGCCTTTTGATACAAAAAAAATGCACTTGAAAATATCTTTAGCATTAAGCAAATGCACCTGATTTATGGCAAGAACTGTTGAGCTGAAAACAAAAACAAAATCCAACCCTGTGTACAGTATAGGTAGTCCTTGAGTAACAACTACAGTTGGGACCAAAAAGCCGATCATAAGTCATTGAGACCATACATTGAGGCATCCACACAATCAGATCTTTTTTTTTCTGATATTTTTCATAGTGATGGTTAAGCAAATCACCATGGTCATTAAGCAAACTGCACAGCCATTAAGTGAATCCATTCTTCTGAATAGCAATAGCTCTTAGTCTTATATACTGCTTCACGGTGCTTTACAGCCCTCTCTAAGCGGTTTACAGAGTTAGCCTATTACCTCCAGCAATCTGGGTCCTCATTTTACCAATCTTGGAAGGATGGAATCAAGCTTGAACCGATGAGACTCGAACTGCCAAACTGCAGTCAGCCAGCAGTCGGCAGAAATAGCCTGCAGTACTTCATTCTGACCACTGCGCCACCACAGCTCTGGGGGAACCTGCAAAAAAGTTGCAAACTAGGGCCACATGACTGTGCTATGCTGCAACCAGCTATAAATGCAAACTGCTAAGCATCCAAAGTGCGATCATGAAACCGCAAGATGGGGTGTGGCATTTTATGATGGATGCAAAGGCCTTTCAGGATGCAAAGGACCCATTCCGATGCCCTCATAACCTTGAAAAGGTCATAAAACCACCAGTCATAAATTGAGGCCTTTACATATTTTTCCCTCTAAGCAAGAATGCAACTGAAGAGACCCAGAGCAGATGCCAGCTGGAATGGAGTGTCCTTTGCAAATAAGCCATCCTGTTGCAGAAAGTCAGTCATGTTTATCCGATTAAGCATGATGAGGGCCTGGTGACAACAATTGAAGCAGCTTACTTGCAGCTGTAGTGGGACAATGATGCTATTTTCTTCTCCAGCAGTTTTCAGAGGAGATAGTTTTGCCTGCAGTCTTGATATTATTAAAGGTATTGTTATGAGAGAGAGGAGGTGGGGGAGAGAGGGAGGGGGAAAGAGAGAGATTATCGTACTTACATGGTTTGTGTTTATCATGTTTCCATAAAATTTTGGAAATTTTAAAAAACAATTGCCTTTTTAAAAAGTGTTCTAAGAAAAATGGTAAAGAATAATTGCAGTTAAAACTTCCTCTAGAAACACATTATATCTAGATAGATGTTATTTATTTTAAATATTTGTATTCTGTCTCCTATAAATTCTGTTTGCAGTACTGTGTATAATAAACAGGAGTCAAGATCCAGTCTTCACAAATCAGCTTTTTAATGATGCAAAAATGCTTCTATGCATATACCCTTGTCATTAATGCCTATTAAAGCACCCTAAGGCAGGACAAGAAGCAATGGATGGAAATTAATCAAGGAGAGAAGCAACCTAGAACTCAAAAGAAATTTCCTGGAACAATTTTCCTCCAGAAGTTGTGAATGCTCCACACTGGAAGTTTTTAAGAAGAAATTGGACATCCATTTGTCTGAACACTAGTAGACTTCCAATATCCCTTCCACCTCTGTTATTCTGTTAAAATGCATTCATCATCCACCTCATTATCAAAGTTGTTCATAAGACGGAGAGCAGCAAAGCCATCAAGCCATTTTTGTCTTTGAAAACCTGCTAAGGTAATTGAAGCCCTTTAAGTGGGAGATGGAGTAAGACATGATGTCAGAGTTCCAGCAAACCTCCATTCCAATCAATAACTCCGAGACAGACATATCTAAAAAGTTCCTTTATTTGGATAGTAAACTGGCACATCTGTGGAATCTCGAATCTGAAAGTTTTTGGGCTTCCTTGCAATATTCAAACTACAAATCCATCCCCGTTGGCTGTCATCACACCACATGGGCCAATCATGATCCGCCCTAAAGTCAGATTATTATTTCATTCTGCGCCATACTCAATGACCTTGAACTAACTAAAGTATTTTATTTTGTCTACTTAGACCCCCCCCCTTCTCCCACTTTCTCAGGCTTGTGGCAGCATGGGAGCATCGACTCTCAAAATGACTTCCAAAGCTGACACATGAATTCTTGTAAATAGGGAAATGGTCCATCTAAAAGTCCACAAAGCTGCAATACACCAAAGGAAAAAACAATGGACTTGTGGTTTAAAATATAGAGAAGTTGTGCAGAAATGAATCAGCTCCTCATTTGGTTAGTTACCAGTTTCATAGGATCGGACCAAAGCAATGTTGAAGCACTGCTAGAATTAAAATAGCTTTAATGGAAAAAAAGAAAAGAAAAAAGAACCAAGCAGTAAAATAAGTGGTTTCATCTATTGCAGAATTACAAATTAGGTCTATTGAGATGTAAATTGATAAATTTCTAGTAGGTCAACAAATGCCCAGAATTCACCAAATTTGCCAAATGGCAATTTTAAGCACTGTTTCTATGAATGTATCAATAATGCATTTGCACGGATTTCTTCCATGTTAGTAGGAACTGCATTTCATGAGATTTGCACAAAACAATGTAGGTATCAATTGGAATACCCCTATTGGATATGTTCCAACATCAGTCTGACATGCTGTAAGTTGATGATGGCAAATGTAGGTGGCTCCTTGACATGGCAATGGCAGTAAGCAAGTGTTACTTGCAAACCCACACAATGCACCCTTTCATTTTTTTTTTAATGAAGGGTGGGTCATCTGAACTCCCTTTTTGCATCTCTTCAGCTTATGTAGAATAACATATTTTAGAAATGGATTAAAGATCAAACAAACAAACAAACAGTAGAATTTCCTGAAAAGAATATTTCAGGAGGAACAATAAGAAGAGTAGTAGCTTTAGTTATGGCCTGGTGTGATAGCTTTTGATATATAGGGAAGGAAGGGGGTTAAATAGAGTAGCATTCAGTCATATGAGTGTTCTTCTTCAGCTTCAGTCACAATAACACATTCCCACAAGTCCTCTTGAATTCCATTGACTCTTATCTAGTGCCAATTTAGTGCTGATGGTTAGTTGACTACATCCTTGTGTTTAGGCACAGGCAATAAATCATCTTAACTGCACCATAACTTGTGGTCTTGATTCTTCGGGCCCAACAGATATATGTTTAAATCAGAGGTCTCCAAACTTGGCTACTTTAAGACTTGTGGACTTCAACTCCCAGAATTCTCCAGCCAGCTGGCTGGAGAATTCTGGGAGTTGAAGTCCACATGTCTTAAAGTTGCCAAGTTTGGGGACCCCCGGTTTAAATCATTTCTCTGTTTTATTTATTATTAATCCATTCACTTTTACAAAGTTGTTTTTCTCTTCTCAGCTAACTTTTTCTCCATCTGGGATAATTAATGTGGTATTTTTAATTGTAATCACAGAATTCAATCTAGACAATTGTATGTTATTGTTTTATTTTAATTGGTTCCTGCCACAGGGAGATAAAACCAACCAAGGCTTTCGGTTTTCATATGATTGTTACTTTTCCATCACTTCCGAACAATCCATTTGGTTGTTTTATTTTTTTGAGTGGGGTGGGGTGGGGGAGGGGTATTGCTATCAAAATTGCACATCTAATTAAAGGACTAGTTGCTTGGCAGATACTCTTTTAAATGCATAACTGATTATCTCCTTCCTGTAATTGCGGGTTTGTCTATCTAAATTTCCACCGAGTTGGCAGCCAATGAAATACTGTATCATTCTTTAATTAATCGTTTCATCTGTAGCGCTTGAGAGCCACTTTCTGTACTAATACATTTTACTCCCATTTGGTAATATGCTCTTCTCTTATTAGCTATTCACATTTATATTTTGATTACATTCTACTTGGATCTACAAGCTTCTTACAGGCTGAAGGTATGCTAAAAATGTAAGACATCTGTGATGTTATTCATCCCGCCATCCTTCCTCTTCAGGAAATCCCACTTGGCTCCTCTTTCTTACGTTACTAATGATAAGATCCATTGTGGAACAAACTGGTGTGGACTCATTTAAATGGAGAGATCAAAGCATGATGAACAATAGTACGACTGAGAGTACCACTTCCTTAAAGCAAATACAGGTAGTCTTCGACTTACAACAGTTTGTGTAGTGTTCATTTGAGATTAAAATGGCACTGAAAAAAGTGACATGACTTTTTTCACACTCATGACTGTTGAGGCATCCTCGTGACCATGTGACCAAAATTCAGACACTTGGCAACTGACTCATATACTCATGACAATTGCAGTGTCCTGAGGTCATGCGACCATCTTTTGAGACCTTCTGATAAGCATAGTCAATGAAAAAGTCAGATTCACATAAAAACTGTGTTACTAACTTAACAACTGTAGTGTTTCGCTTAACAACTGTGGCAAGAAAGGTCATAAAATGGGACAAAACTCACTTAACAAATGTTTCACTTAGCAACAGAAATATTGGGCTCAATTGTGGCTGTAAGTTGAGGACTAGTTGTAGCAAAGGATAGCTGTTGCCTTCCGGCCCTTCGTAGGACCCATTCAAAGGTCTTTTACAGAGCCTTGGGCAGAGCAAAATGATTAGGTGGACTTTCTACGCAAATTCATCTCAACTGCTTGATATCCTGGCAGGCAATTATATTTGTCTCTGGTCCTGCTGATTCATCATTCAGGAGAAACTTTTGCCAGAGTTTGAATCATTATTTCTTTTTTAAAATATTTTTCTCTGCTGAAATGAATGGGAGTGCATTTAATAACTCTCCTTCATCTTCCTTTTCCCTTCCTCCTGTCCTTTCCCCCTTTCCATCTTTCTAATCTGTTCAGTTAAACCCCAGTTTTAGATACACTCAGAATTTCTAAAATTTAATAATATAATAAATTAAACAAATCAGTGGCATGGGAAGCATAAAAACTTTAATTGCAGTGCATAAGGGGAATTTTTAAAATCAAGCTGAAAACTGAACTAGGAAACAGTCTTTGCCACTGAAGGGATCCTATGCCTTGTAGGAGCATCTCATAAGAAGTCTCAACCAATAAAACTTTTCCGTCTTTCTTTCCTTGGCAAGTGATGGACAACTCTGAAGCTTCCAAAGAGCTCAAGAAGGTACATTAAAGAATGCTGTGTTCCTTGAGCCATTCAGAACTTTAAAAACCATCAATATATACAGGGATGGGATTCTACCAGTTCTCACCTATTCGCTAGAACCAGTTGTTAACATTCTAAGCAGTTTGGAGAACCGGTTGTTAGAAGAAATTACTGGCCTAATCCTGTAAGGAAGGCAGGAAGGAAACATTCTGGTGTTGCTTACAGAAACTGCCTCTCCATTAACCCTTATTACATTCTTGGCAGGACTAGACTTCCTGTCTCAGGAACGTCTCTAGAATTTTTTTCCTTCCTTTGCTGGTATTTTGCTTGTGTGGAGTGACCATTCAAAGTTACAGTGGCACTGAAAAAAGTGACTTATGACCATTTTTCACACTGACAACTGTTGCAGCATCCCTACAGTCATGAGAGGCCAGGTGAGGAGATGCGTGCCTCGCTGTGAATGATATTGAATTGGCCACACCCAGCCAATAACATGACCACCAAGCCACATCCACCCAGTCACATGACCACCAAGCCACACCCTCCAACTAAGCCACGCCCACAGAACAAGTTATTAAAAAATTTGAATCCCACCCCTGAATATACAGCATAACCCTGAATTGATGCTTACAGCTGCACCACATCACAGGTTATGATGAATGAAACCAATAACAACCTCAAGATGGTAGCCATAATGGTGCAATTAAAGATTCGTGATTTTTAATGCATCACAGATCAGCATGACTAAAGATTCTCAGCCACCTTTGACTTGTCATGTCTTTGACATGTTTCTCCCCTTTCTGTTCAATGTTATGCTGGATCATCAAACCACAGCAAATGAGATTTCTATTATTATTTTGGGAGTGGCAATTTTGTCTGACAATCCTCTAGATTATTTAACCCAAATTTCTAGGCAATTACCACCCAATCTTTTCCCTCTTTTCTTTTACCTTTTCTTTCTCTCTTCCTGTCCCTCTCATACAGTTTACCTGGTGGTTCTATATTTGGCTATATTATAAGCTTGAAAAGAGAATTTGATGTCAACAAATTTCCTGTTATTGTAGCACTAGCAACAACGCTTAGGCTTATATACTTCTCCATAGTACTTTACAGCACTCTCTGGGCAGTTTACAATGTCAGAATATTTCCCCCAATGATCTGGGTTTTCATTTTATCAACCTTAGAAGGATGGAAGGCTGAGTCGACCTTGAGCTGATCAGGATCAAACTTCTGGCAGTGGCCATTGTTAGCTTGCAATACTGCATTCTGACCAGTGCCGCACCACTTTTAACACTGATTACTGGCCATAAGAAATATTTATTATGATTTTATTTATATGCAAGCTAACCCAAATTCATTACTTCAATTAATAGAAATTTGGCTAGAAAACTTGAAAAAAAAATCTTAGCCTTTTGAGAGCTACTATAACAGTAGAGAAGGCTGGATAGAGATCAAACACATTTTTTTGATTGATATCTTGATGGAAAAATCATTTGCACTTTTCAAGCTATATGTGAACCACAATATTGTTATGCCAACATTATGCTGACATTCACACTTTTTTGAATTTGAAAATACAGTCCACAGCTTTGCAGCATGAAAAGAAATGTGTGTATTAGGGGAAAATATGCAGGACGATGTATTTTACAGAAAATCATTTACAAAAAATGCTATTAGAAACTTTCAGTATAAAATATGTACATTATGAGAAATGGGATGAAAAAGCACATCATATTTTGCAGGGACATTTGAAAAGGCAAACTGATATCAAAGCAAACTAAATGAACTGATTTGTGGGAGGTAACTGAGATATCAGCATCTCATATTACTTGTTGATGTTTGTATATTGTATATTGACAGTAGAGGAAAATCATTGGATTTTTAAGATGTGCAATAAGTAATTAAATTTTGTTATGATTTTGTGATCCTTTTTTTCTCCTGCTTTTTTACATTTAGATCCATTTTTGAAATCCATTTCACATTTTGGATCCACTTCCCTGAAAATATCCTTAGAATTCCCCAAAGCCCAAAAAATAGTTTGCCCCAATCTAGAATAAACTATAAATGAAATCAGTTTCACATTGCCTCTGGCCTTCTTTCAGGCATAAAAATGTACACAGTTGTTACTTATTTTTATTTTTTTGCCTAAAGTAACTGCTAATGTTTACCATACAATATATATTTTGTATTTTCTCTGCTCAATCTCTTCTCTCTGCCCAATCACAATTAAAGAAGAGAAAGAAATATGTGACCCCTAATAAAACCCACCTTGAGACCCCTTGCCCGACTTTAAGAGAAATTATATCATTAAAGGAGCCAGCAACAAGTCAGGCTATCTTGTTTTATTTATATATCAATTCTTCACGCAGAAGAATTCTTCTTCTTAGCACATCGATTCTAAATTTCCTTTTGTTTAGAATTGTTTATATTCTCTTGCGTTTAGTTCCCTTTCTTCCCTTCATTCTCTCAGCGCTCATATTAAAATGGTACTCTAGTACTTGAGATCTTTTGGATTGTCTAAAGATCTGTTATTTGCCTTGTCATTTTTGTTCTATTCCCCCAACCCATTTCCCTTTTAGCATTCATCCAGAATGAATCTCTCTCTAGGTTCAATGCTATCAGGGAAAACTGGTCTGCCACTTAATTTTTCCATCCTAATTTGACTTCTCTTATCTCTTTTCTTTCTCTTTTGTTCTCAACCCTACCCTTCTTATTCAATTGGTACTATTGTAAATCAGCAGGCACTGGCTGTTTCCATCTACAGGTTTCTGCCCAGTTTTCAGGCCTAGGAATTAAATTAAACTTTCATAACTTGCGGCCACTGAGGATACATGTAACTCATTCTTAACTCTTACTGATAACAGTTTTATATTTTCTGACATGAAAATAACAATCTCAATAGACTATCGTGCCCCAGATAGCAAGAGAATATTTGAATTCCCCGCCCCCCTGATTCATGACCTGTCTATCATTTCCATTTTCTCCATCTATCTAACCAGATAATATCATCAGGGCTCAAGAATATGGGGTTTGCTCCCTGTTTATATACAGTAACTTGCCCTGCCAATGTTTTCTCCATGTTACTTCTTGTATTACTTTCTGTTTGATTGTTTCCTGGTATTACTCCCTGATTATCTGGGTCTTGGCTGCTGGAGGGGATGTGTTCTGGTCTTTTTTGTTTCATTCTTAGCATTTTTATTGACTCTTTTGAATGGTATGTAAATGTGGTTTATCTCTATATATTTATTGATGTACTGATGTGATGTATTGATGGCTGATTTGTCTGAATGCCAAACTTCTAGGAATTCCTTCATGTTTTTGGATTTAGGTTAGTCTAGGATGCTCATAGTTTTCCAGTTGAAATTGAGCCTGTTCAAGTGTTGTGAGATTAAGGAGTTTCATCATGTCTTCTGACTGCTGACTGGAGTTCATGGATGTGCTCTGCTAGTCTTCTGCTTGTCTGTCCTATGTAGCAGCTGTTACAATCCTTACACTGTATGTTCTAGATCAGGGGTCTCAACCTGAGCGGGGGGGGGGGGGGGGGGGGGGGGGGGGGGGGGGGGGGGGGGGGGGGGGGGGGGGGGGGGGGGGGGGGGGGGGGGGGGGGGGGGGGGGGGGGGGGGGGGGGGGGGGGGGGGGGGGGGGGGGGGGGGGGGGGGGGGGGGGGGGGGGGGGGGGGGGGGGGGGGGGGGGGGGGGGGGGGGGGGGGGGGGGGGGGGGGGGGGGGGGGGGGGGGGGGGGGGGGGGGGGGGGGGGGGGGGGGGGGGGGGGGGGGCCGGGCCGGGGGGGGGGGGGGGGGGGGGGGTCTTTAAGCCTGGAGGACTTCAATTCCCAGAATTCTGGGAGTTCTGGGAGTTGAAGTCTGCCAGGCTTAAAGTTGCCAAGGTTGGAGACTCCTGTTCTCGATGACTTCTGTTTGTTTCTTCTTAGCTACTGAGTCTTTTAGTTTACTTGAGACCAGAGGTGGTATTCAGCAGGTTCTGACCAGTTCTGGAGAACTGGTAGTGGAAATTTTGAGTAGTTCGGAGAACCAGCAAATACCACCTCTGACTGGAGATTTTACAGTATCTTTCCCCTGCCATGCCCACCAAGCCATGCCCACAGAGCCGGTAGTAAAAAAACAACACTTTGGAGTGCTTTAGTTGGTTTGTATGCTATTGTGATTGTAATAGTCTTTGTTTCTGAGTTGTTTTTGAAATATGGTAGTGTTATCCTTTTCATAGTTTTTGTTGGTTGTGCTGTAGTGGGTTGAATGGTCAGACATTTTTTGATAACAGTTACATGGGTATCCATTTTGCTGGGAAATGTTGCCTAGGAGTAATCTATATAACCTTTTACAGCCCAGTTCTGAGGAAGGTTTTAAGGGCCACATTCCAAATCTGATGAAATCAAAGTTGAAGAGGTAAAAAAGAGATGTTCCTAAAATAAGAAAGAATATTAAGTGAATACCACTTTCTTCCCCTGTTTAGTTGCTCAGAAGTCAAGTCTCCTTAGATGTGGTGCCTACTTCCCAAGTAAGCAGGTATAAGACTGATTACGAAGAATTAAACCAATAAAGTTGCTACACAAATGATTGCCCTATTTGCCTGCCTTACACAAATAGCGTAGCTGACAGTTCTTTCACTCCCTCCATTCCCCCCCCCTCACCCCAAGATAAGATCATTTCTGGAAGCACCTTTTTCTGTTGAAAGTTTAGATAAATTGCTATATACAGAGGGCAATCCTGTAATTAACAGTTCAGATGAGACACAACTGAATTTAGTGAGGCTTTTCTTCAGATAAGAAAGTAAGAAGGTGGAAGACATTTTAAGCATTTTAAGCATAACAAAGCCACCCATGTAGTGCAGATGCATTTCTATGTTTGTAGCAACTTCCTTACAAAAAATAAATATTCTTTCACCATTCCTTCCATCCTGACCGCTGTTTCATACCATAATTTATTTATATATTATTAGGAAAAATACATTTATAATTTAAGCCTCATGTTGCATGCATCAGAATTTTATCCAGACTTCTTTGTCTCCCCCACAAATCTCCCTTGTCTTCTTCTTGCCATTGCAAGAATTGGAGCCTTTAATCATTGATTAAAAAGCATCAAATGAACATATCCAAAACAAGGAGAGGAGAGGAGGGAGGGGGCAGGAATAGGAAGAGATAAATTGATCCTGAAAGAAACAGCATGAAGCCATTAAAGGAAAGAGAATATGTAATAGTTGTTTGAGCCTGAGACTTACTCAAAGCAGTTTAGTTCTGCCTTAAAAAAAAAACTTTTTCTGAGAAATGCGAACTTGGTATCTTTGCTGTATTGCTGCTAACTGATGATTGAAATAAAGGGTGGACAGGTCATAACATATAAGTTAAGCAGAAGATGTCCAACAGACCTAAGTTACAGGTAGTTCTCAACTTATAACCATTTGTTTACTGATTGTTCAAAGTTACAAGGACACTAAAAATGACCTACCACTGTTAGGAATAACATTGGTTACCTAACTTAGTTTGGGTAAAATAATATATATAAACTATGTTAGTGAGTTTAAGTGTGTGTATCACTTTAACTGTAAAACATGTATTTTGGGTGTGGTTGTAAAAATCACCATAAGAGGGAGCAAGAGAGCTCACTGTTTGCTGGCTTTTACTGGATTGCTGACAATGATGGATTGATGGTGATAACCGAGTGTTTTCCCTGCTATTGCTGAGAGAAGAAAAGAGGTTTGATTTTCTTCATATCTCTAACTGCAAAAGAGATATATTACTGGACTGATTATTTGTAAGTTTACTGACCTCTTTTTCGACACTGGACTTTGCAACTGAATAATCCCCGGATGGACTGAACTAGTGTATGATATATGGTGTATATCCCTAACAACCACCCATCCATGCACTTGAACAAAAATGATCATTTGAACAAAATTCAGGTGCTTGGCAACTGACATGCATTTATGACTGGCTGTAGCATCCTGGGGTGATGTGATCATCATTTGCAACCTTTTCTTCCAGCTTACAACAAGTGAAGTCAACAGGGGAAAATGGATTTGCTTAAGGACTGTATGATTCACTTAATAACTGAAATGATTTGCTTAACAACCATCGCAAAAAGGTCATAAAAACTGGGGGCAACTTGTTTAACCATTACCTTGTTTAACTATGGAAATGCTTGTCCCAACTGTGGTTATAAGTCAAGGATGGTATACTATTTATAACTTAAATTATAAGTTAAGGACCAACAAGTTCCCAAATATGATTAGGCATGTGCAGGGGTGGGATTCAAATTTTTTAACAACTGGTTCTGTGGGTATGGCTTAGTTGGTGGGCGTGGCTTGGTGGTCATGTTATTGGCTGGGTGTGGCCAACTCAATATCATTCACAGCGAGGCACGCATCTCCTCGCCTGGTCTCTCATGACTGTGAGGATGCTGCAACAGTTGTATGTGGCTATCCTGCTTTAGCTATTTTGCCATAGAACAAATCTTGCCTAGCACGTACACCTCTCAGGGCAAATTCCACTGACAGGACTGAAACTGACAGGATTAACTCCAAAAGTCTGTGTCAGCTAAAAACTGTGTATTTGGTATTAAGACATGTTTACCTGAAAAGTATCAGTCATGAAGTTTGCTCCTTGTGTCACGTAGCTTGGTTTCAATGATTAACTCTGTAACTTCATTGTTTCCTGCAATCACCCCGCACCCGTCTTTGAATCAGCACAATAAAAGAGGACAGCGAAAAGCAATCGGGCCGCGGGACAATTCCATCTGCCCCAGGCGCGATGTGTTTCCTCACCTAAAGAAACTATTTGTTTTGTGTCTTTTCTTTGTGCTTTGGCACTCACTCCTTAGGGCTCCGCTAAATTATTTCTTAAAGGGAATTCAGCAACAGACTGGAAAATCGAATCAACGGACCGTCGCCGACGCGTCAGCTGGGGCTCGTCCGGGATCCTCGATTCGTCCGGGATCCCTTCGATTTTCTGGTTTCACGGTGTGACTTCTGTCTAGGGGTGCATCGCCTTCACTCCCATTTCTACGCACCTGGCATAGGCTCCGCACGAACGTAAGTAATGGGCTCCTCACTTTCCAAGGTTTCGTCAGGACATAGGGACGAACTTTACGATTTGGTGAAGAAGGCTAATTCCTTTCAAAAATCAATGGTACCACTGTGTACCCTATTTCTAAGAAATCTTTAAATAAATTTATAATTTACATTGAGGCACATTGTCCAGCCTATCCATCTGCTGGAACTCTCAGCCATTCTCTATGGGAAAATTAGGGGAAATATCTACATGAAATTCCTAGAGCTCCCATGGATATACTCATTTCTTGGAGAGCGATAATGGCTGCTATAACTACTGTTTATCCGCCTTCTAGTCTTCCTGAAACATCTTTTCTCCTGTTTCCTCTGATTCCCCTTCTTCTCATTCAAAAACTACTAAGCCTCTTGCGGCTCATCTTGATACAATTTCTTCCTTACCACCTCCGTATCCTGACATTTCTTTCCCTCCTCCTTCCGCTCCATCTTCTCTTTCTGACTCTTCTCCGATGAAACCTGTGGGAGGTATTATAACTAATCTTCTGTCATCACCTCTGCCTTTAGAAACAGAAGATCCTTCTGCTTATCCTATGACTATTATCCCTGGTGCAGCGGGAGGCAATGTTCACAGCAACATTGAGTTTAAAGTTTTAAAAATATAAAAGATGCAGTTACAACTTATGGATTACATTCTCCTTTTACTCGGGAATACTTGATTCTTTGGTCACTGCTAATACTGTTATGTTACTTTATGACTGGAAAATGCTTTTCTCTATGCTTATGACTCTGGCGCAATATGTTGTGTGGCAATCTGAATATGAAAAAGGTGTTGAGGCTGAAATTGTAGGGGTTTGCCTGCTGGAGTAACTGTAGATCATTTAATGGGAAAAGGTCAATCCTCTACTCTAGCACAACAACAAAATTCCCCCGTCGCAGTTTTGCCATTATTCATATGTGTGCTATGAATGCTTTAAAGCGAGTGGATGATTCAGATTCACAGTCCACCCAAGCATTTTTGAAAATTATGCAAAATCCTGATGAGCCATATGCTTCATTCATCAGTCGCCTTCAGACAGCCCTAGATCGACAGATAGATAATTCTACTGCCAAACAAGAGTTACTTATAAAATTGGCTTTTTCCAATGCAAATCAGGACTGTCAAAAAATTCTACAGCCAGTCGCTAATAAGCCAGGTGTGACATTGGCTGAGTTTTTACAACTCTGTAGAATTGTAGGAACAACCACTCATAAAATGAATATGCTTGTTACTGCTATCACTGCTTCATTATCGGATCCTAATTCCGCATCCACTTCTCCTCCCGATGCTTTCGCTGTAACACGAACGGCAATTGTTTTAACTGTGGCAAGCCCGGACATTTTAAAAATCAATGTCGCATGCCAGGGGTGGGGCCGCTCTTCGTGGCCAAACTAGAGGTCCACCTCCCTCATCTAAGCCACAAACCATCTGTCCTCGCTGCCGAAAGGCTATCATTGGGCTTCACAATGTCGTTCTAATCCTCCTCTCGCTCAGCCTTCGGAAACTAATTGAGGGGTCTTCAGCTAGCCCCGCCACAAAGGCTGAATTACCTGCCACAACATTTCCTGTTGTGCTGTTAGAGGATCTTGTGTATGATGATCCTGGTGCTGTTTTTACTCTTCCTTTAACTACAACGCTTTTCAAACCTCTGCCTCCTTCCACACCTGTCTTACTTATTCCCAATTCTTCCCTTACCATAGAGGGTGTGGTTGCTGCTCCTTACTTATATGATTCTTCTGCTCTTAATAATCTTGCTTTGGCTGCAATAGGGGATCGTTGCTTTTCTTTAAAAAGGGGACAGTAGTTGGCTACGCTTATAATTTTGCCTCTTTTTGAACCTCTCTCCTTGTTTGCATTACAGCAGCCTGTCCAAGCTTCAAAACCCACTCTTTCTGTCACACTCAATGGTCGCATTTTTGATGGTCTGATTGACACCGTGCAGACGTTTCTGTTATTCGTTCCTCTGAATGGCCCTCTTCTTGGTCTCTCACAGAAGCTTCTTCAGTGCAGGGCGTAGGTGGGGCACAAGCTGCTAAGGTCAGCTCTCATTGGCTCTCTGCTTCTACTAAGCATTCTACCTTAACTGCTTATCTTAAACCCTATATCCTTCCTCTACATTGCAACCTCTGGGGACGTGATTTACTCTCTCAATTTCAGGCTTATATTCAGCTGCCATAGTTTTTCTATCTAAATGTCTATTTCTCCTTTATCCCTTACTCTTAAAACCTCTCTTCCTGTTTGGGTGGATCAATGGCCTCTCACCAAAGAAAATTGGAGGCTTTACATCTTCTTGTCCATCAACAGTTAATAGAAGGACATATTGAACCATCCACCAGTCCTTACAACACCCCAGTCTTTGTAATTAAAAAGAAATCTGGCAAATGGCGCCTCCTTAATGATCTTCAAGCCATTAATTTAATTATTCAACCCATGGGACCACTGCAGTGTGGCCTGCCTAATCCTAATTTGATCCCAGCTGGATTTGATCTCATAATAATAGATTTAAAAGACTGTTTCTTTTCCATACCTCTGGCACAAAAAGATAGGATCATCTTTGCCTTTACAGTACCAGAGCTTAACAACTCTAAACCCACCTCTAGGTATCAATGGAAAGTTCTTCCACAAGGTATGCTAAATTCACCAACTATGTGTCAATTTTTTGTCAATGAGGCTCTGCGGCCTTATAGATCTCAATTTCCTAGTTTTCTTGTATATCATTACATGGATGATATCTTAATTGCTGCCGATGGGCCAAAGGGGACGGTCCAAAAACCTTCCCGATCCTCTTGACCACATTAGCAAAAGCAGGGTTACATATAGCACCTGAAAAATCCAGTCTCACTACCCAATGCAATATTTAGGCCACAAGGTTTTAGCTTCCACAGCATCTCCACATATTCCTTCACACACATTTCCCCAGCCAACCACGCTGGTTCAATTACAGCAGTGCTTGGGGTTATTAACTGGGCTCCGACCATATCTTGCTCTAACCACACAGATGCTATCACCACTCTTTCAAGCACTAGTAGGATTGAAAATCCTGCAGATAAGGTCTATCTTTCAGATCAGCATCTAGAAGCTTTACAACAAATAAACACAGCCCTAGCCACCCGGTGGGTAAACCGTGCACTCACAGACACACCACCTTCTCTTGCTATCCTTTCCACTCATCAACTACTGACTGCAATAATTGTCCAAATATCAGATGCAAGAAATCTTCATATCTTGGAATGGCTATACCTACCACACACTCCAAAAACATCTATTTTTACTAGAGCAGCGCAAATGGCTTCTCTTATAGAAAAAGGGCGTAAGAGAACCAAAGCCCTGATGGGAATGGATATTTTTACATTGTATATTCCTTTTAAGATCACTCAATGGGAACCTCTTTTTCAGACTTCCACAACACTGCAGGACGCGTTGGAAGATTGGTGTGCCAAGTGTCGCCACCTTCCCTCTGATTCACGACTGCAGGTGTTGCGGACAGTTCCTTTTGTTTTACAATCACCTTTTGTCCAACAGCCATTGAAGGAAGGCTTCACTGTATTTACTGATGGTTCAAAAAATATTGGAGCATGTACATGGTACGAAAATGCTCAATGGCATAAACATTTAACTACTTCACAAACATCAGCACAACAAGCTGAATTAGCTGCCTTCCTATTGGCGTTGTCTCTTTTTCACAACAACCTTTAAATGTAATATCTGATAGCATGTATGTTACCCAGATGGTTGCTCATATTTTCGATGCATATATCTCCCCTGTTACCCCTCCCTCTCTCATGACACTTTTTTTTGCAGCTTCAGACCCTGTTGAAGAAACGAGGAAACCTTTATTTGTAGCCCATATCAGAAGTCATCAGCAATTGCCTGGATTCCTAGCAGAAGGCAATCATATGGCAGACGAGGCTTGTAAAATTATGGCCTCCTCTCCCTTCTCCAACAGCCTTCACCTGGGGAGAGTCATGATTATTTTCATCAAAACAGGAAAGCCCTAGTGCGACAATTTGGAATTACATATCAAGAAGCCACGGCAATAATTCAACAATGTCCAACATGTAGTTTGCAGGCCAAAGGTATCCCTGAAGGCGTTAATCCTAGGGGTACTCAAGCCTGTGATACATGGCAAATGGACATCACTCATTATCCTCCCTTTGCTCCCTGGAAATACATTCATGTATCAGTAGATACTTATTCAGGGTTTATTATAGCAACATTGCAAAGAGGAGAGGCTACCAAAAATGTTATTAATCACTGTATTCGATCATTCGTAACGTTGGGATGTCCAAAATTCTCAAAACAGATAATGGTCCTGCTTATGTCAGTTCTCCCTTTGCTGAGTTTTGTCATAAATGGGCCATCATCCATAAGTTTGGCTTGCCCTTCAACAGCCAAGGTCAAGCGATTGTGGAGAGATCGCACCAAACTTTGAAACAAGCCCTTGATCGGCACTTGGGGAAAAAGGCTCAGGCCCCCCGAACCTCCCAACGTTGCAAAATATTTTAAATGTTTGTCTTTACACTCTTAACTTTCTCAATCTTACTGGCTCTCCTCCTGCCACGGCGGCTTCTTGCCACTTCACCAAGCCAGTAGTTCCCTCTTCCCGTCCTCTTGTCTATTTCAGACAGCTTCCAGATCCTGCGTGGAAAGGTCCTGCACAGCTCATCACCTGGGGAAAGGGTTACGCTGCTGTCCAACTTCCTGATCGAGTGCTTTGGGTTCCTGCTCGCTGTGTCAGACCTTACCATGGCAAACCTGACTCTAACTCTAATCTTTCTTCTGATATCAATACTTCCTGTCTTTTCTCAATTTAGGGCATCTCCTGATGCTATTTTTGCTTTCCTTGCTGACACTGTTACCTTTGTTTTTAAAGATAATCTCCTTCCTGCATGTAATTATGTTTTCCAACACAACGGTCGTCTCCTTTCTCCTACTTCTGACATAACTGTTTACTATTACTATTCTTCTTGTTTAATATTTTTAACTATACATGTCACTCCGCTTACTATAGGTTCCTATTCTTGCTTGGGGTTTTTCCACAATCACACCTATTTCAATCACACTGTTCTATTGCTTTCCACTCCTTCAGTGGCATCTCCTCCACTATCCTCTGTTTTCCTTACATTGCCCTCTCTAGCTAATTCTGAGCTACCTTTTCCTGGAGACAAACTACGATGGCATCTTCGTTGCTGCTTTCCACCTTGTGATGTCACCAAATGCATATGGCATCATTCATCTTCCTGGGTTCCTGATCGCTACAAACCACCTGTTGTGCGAAGACGCCACCTCATCTATGACGACACCCATCGCAAGACTCGGCTCTCATTCGAGCTCGCCATCTTCGGTATCCTGCCTTCATCGGTGACAGCTCCATCTCTAAGCAGCTCTGCCTCATGCTATTCCATGATTTGGCTATCGCCGCACTCCTTGAAGCATACAACCATCCTCTACAAATGAACATCAACCTCAAACTTATACCTGGACTATCCTTGACTTTCAAGGAAAAATTTTAAATACCACCACTAACTATACTCGATGGCCATGGTTTCCTCAGCTTTTCATGGATTTTGCTGAAATGGGAACAGGAGTCGAAAAATTCGCAGACAAAAATTGCAAGCTGATACATGGGACAAGCAAGGCTCCTGCTCTCCAGCACCTGCTGATAACTATAGACTATATTTTTGCCCTGCCCACAGTACTGGCACTTTTGTTCCACCTGCGGTGGGGTAGTTGACAGATATTGTAAAAATGGAGTTGTGTATCCACAGGTCATATCTGGTGGGAAGCACCTACCAAAATGACTATATTCATATTACCCGTGCCCAAGCACAGCATTCCTGCTCTTCATGGCCTTGTTGTGGACAGAGAATGAATCCACTCATAATCACCTTTACTGCACAAGGAAAGACACTTGCAAAAAAACAATGGATGGTTGGGTTTACTTGGGGAGGGCGTCAGTGGGATGGTCAAGGAGATGAAGGGAATGTTTTTACAATTAGCCTCTCGATATCCATGTCCACTTACGATGTTGGTCCCAATCCCAATTTGAAATCAATCTTTCTACAAAAACCCAATATCCAGGTGAATCCATTAGTACAGTTGGTCAATTCTTCTTTCACATTGCTAGCAACTACACTTAATGATTCATCCAAAACTGATCAATGTTGGCTTTGCTTATCTGATTTGCCACCATTCTACGATGCAGTAGCTTCCAATGAACCCATTAGTAACTCCACCAGTGACACACAATGCCGATGGAACACTTCCTCCATCACTATCACTGACATAGTAGGTCGAGGATGTTGCCTGGACACATCCCTGCCAATTACTCCAAATATTGTCAGAATGTTTCATCTGGGTATCACTGTAATGTATATCTACCAAAAGAAAGATCAAACCTTAACATTGGAGGCTACGGTCCTCTGTACACCACCTCCAATGGCAATATCACGGCTCGCCTCAAGGGACAATTTTTTATCCCAGGTAATAATTCTGTATGGGCCTGCTCCACTGGAGCCACCGCTTGTGCTCATGGTGATGTTCTTATTGCTCAGGGATCCTTTTGCATTCAGGTAAAATTACTCCCAAAGATCACTTTTTATCCAGGGCCGGAACTTGTTAACTAACTTGAACCTCCACAATTCCCCCTTCGTCAGAAACGAGAAGTCATAACAGCTGTAACACTATCTGTATTGCTGGGTCTTGGAGCCGCAGGTGCAGCCACTGGGGTAGAGGCTCTAGCTGTTGGTCATCAACAGTTAGCAACCCTCAGTTTACAAATAGATGAAGATCTCAAACGCATAGAGACTTCAATTTCTGCTCTCCAAACTTCTCTCTCATCTCTAGCTGAAGTGACTCTTCAGAACAGAAGAGGTCTAGATTTGTTATTTTTAAACAAAGGGGGATTATGTGTAGCAATAAAGGAAGAATGTTGTTTTTATGCTGATCATTCAGGAGTTGTCAAAGATTCTATGGCTGAATTACGTAAACGTTTGAAGGATAGAGAGAATGAACGACAACGTCCAGCCATGGTATCAAGGCATGTTTAATTTTTCTCCCTGGTTAACCACTCTATTGTCTGCTCTAATAGGTCCTCTTGTGCTATTGCTTCTTGCTTGTACTATTGGTCCATGTGTATTAGGACGTTTAGTTACCTTTTTGAGGGATCGTTTGAATACCCTTGATAATGAAGTTAACAATACTCAAAAACGGTTAGCTTTCTCACAAAAGATCTTGTCAAAAAACCTTTGCTGGAATGGTCCTCTGACCTAGATTCAGAGGAGGAAATAGACACTATTAACTCCTTTTCTCCCAAAGAAGTTTTGTTAACTCTGCCCAGCCACGATCGGGGATGAGGACTTTTCCTCGTATGAGTTGGTTCTGTAAGGCATCAACAAACCGAAGGGTTTGTTGCCACCTTATGGGACTACTCGGGAGGAGAAAGGACTCTACCTAGAATCATGAGCACAAAAATAAAGAAAAGGAGGAATTGTGGCTATCCTGCTTTAGCTATTTTGCCATAGAACAAATCTTGCCTAGCACGTACACCTCTCAGGGCAAATTCCACTGACAGGACTGAAACTGACAGGATTAACTCCAAAAGTCTGTGTCAGCTAAAAACTGTGTATTTGGTATTAAGACATGTTTACCTGAAAAGTATCAGTCATGAAGTTTGCTCCTTGTGTCACGTAGCTTGGTTTCAATGATTAACTCTGTAACTTCATTGTTTCCTGCAATCACCCACACTCCGTCTTTGAATCAGCACAATAAAAGAGGACAGCGAAAAGCAATCGGGCCGCGGGACAATTCCATCTGCCCCAGGCGCGATGTGTTTCCTCACCTAAAGAAACTATTTGTTTTGTGTCTTTTCTTTGTGCTTTGGCACTCACCCTTGCGAGGGCTCCGCTAAATTATTTCTTGAAGGGAATTCAGCAACAGACTGGAAAATCGAATCAACGGACCGGTCGCCGACGCGACAGTTGTAAGTGTGAAAAATGGTCATAAGTCACTTTTTTCAGTGCCATTGTAACTTTGAATGGTCACTCCACACAAGCAAAGTACCAGCAAAGGAGGGGGAAAAAACTCCAGAGATGTTCCTGAGACAGGAAGTCTAGTCCTGCCAAGAATGTAATAAGGGTTAACGAAGAGGCAGTTTCTGTAAGCAACACCAGAATGTTTCCTTCCTGCCTTCCTTACAGGATTAAAAAAACTTTAACCTTGGACTGTCTACTATTGACCTCACCCCTTTCCTAAGAGGTCTGTAGGGGGCGTGCATAAGCGCACCAACGTGCCTACTGTCCCTGTCCTATTGTTTCTCTTATTCTTCTTTTATTTTTCTTATATGTACCCATTTCATGTATTCACAACTATGTATACACTTATACTTATTATCTTGTAAACAATTGGCAAATCAAATAAATTAAATAAATAAATAAATAAAATAAATTAGGCCAGTAATTTCTTCTAACAACCGGTTCTCCGAACTGCTTAGAATGTTAACAACCGGTTCTAGCAAATAGGTGCGAACTGGTAGAATCCAACCTCTGGGCGTGTGCAAAACTCATCGATTAAGACCAAGCTGTTTTAGGTAAAGATTAGTGGTTTCTAGGAATAAGTCTTTAAAATGAGAAACAGTTCAAGGTGCCCTGGGTGGTCCAGCCAAGAATTAGGATTGTTTTGTTTGAACTGCTGTGTTTAGGATATCTCATACAGCTTCTGATTTGAAGTATTTACTTCCAGAAACCAGCATACCACTTCTGGAATGCCATGGTCAGAAGAAGGTTTGGCATCATTCCATTATTCCTCCAATTTGCCGTTCCTGAATTAGTGATTCATGAATATCCTTATATCTACATATGTGCAAATTTATTTTCTACTACTTTAGTGTATCTACATTCACAAGTTGTCTTAAAACAATTAGATGTAAGCAGAAACATCAGCAACAAGTTTGTTTTTACTGGGAAAGAAAGAAAGAAAGAGAAAGAGAGAGAGAGAGAGAGAGAGAGGGAGAGAGAGAGGGAGGGAGGGAGGGAGGGGAAGGGAAGTTACTTGATCATGATAAATAATTGGCATAGCAGTATGTATAAAAGTTGGCCAAGAGGATATTCTTAATTAGAACACAATAGCAAAGAAAATTGTGTAGAAATGAAAAGATACCTGTCAATGAATACTTCAGCTTCAACCATAACAACACAAGAGCACACAATAGATACAAACTCAAAGTAAACCGCACCAAACTTGATTGCAGGAAATACGACTTCAGCAATAGAGTGGTCAATGTCTGGAATACTCTACCCGACTCTGTAGTTTCTTCCCCAAACCCCAAAAACTTTAACCTTAGACTGTCTACTATTGACCTCACCCCTTTCCTAAGAGGCCTGTAGGGGGCGTGCATAAGCGCACCAACGTGCCTACCGTCCCTGTCCTATTGTTTCTCTTATTCTTTTATTTTTCTTATATGTACCCATTTCATGTATTCACAACTATGTATACATTTATACTTATTATCTTGTAAACAATTGGCAAATCAAATAAATAAATAAATAAATATACAGTGAATGCTGGCTTACTTTTACCTTCAGGATGGACAAGGTGATTCAAAAGATACCCAACATGCAACTTTTCACCAGAACATTTTGAACTGGGTTGTTTCATTTTAACCTTGAAGCAAATACACCTTTCAGTTCATTCATGTCCTAAATTTGAGTAGCTTTTGGAGAACAACAGGATAGTTTCAGATAACTAACAGATAACTAATATTGCTTTTACCAAGATTATGCATTTGAGCCAAATTATACAAAGCACGTCTATATTCCTGCTTTGCCACGTGGTTTATTTTAATATTCTGACACAGAAACTCAGTAATGTATTTTTGGAAAATTTCAGTTAGTTTAAAGTAGAACAGTTTTGCACTTCACACTTTGGAAAGAATCTATCTCTAGCAGCATTTTTATTTTTCAGTCATGTATTTTAAACTGTTTCATTCAAGAAACCATTAACCTGAAAATGTGTACACATGCATCCTTACAACTTTACTATTTTGCCTTAAGCAACAAAAAATCATAACAGAAAACCACGGCAAAAAATGCAAGTAGGTAGCAGAGATAAATGAATAATTGAAATTTTTTGTTTGGGCTGGAAGGCTGAAAAGGAAAGAGAGAAAGTTACTGACATTCATATAAAGTTGCAGGTGATCATTGTTTCAATAACAGGATAATGAAGCTCTCATAGGCAATTCCATAAAAATGTTGGCTATGATATCCAATTAAAACCACATAAAATAGAAGAAAGATGAGGAGCAAGCAACAAGCAGGAAAGCAATGCAAGTTATGATAGGCATTCAATTCCAAAATACTTTCTGCTTCAAGTATGAATTTTCTCTACCCAGCTTCCTCTCAGTTATAGCCTCCACATGTTGCTCTCTTCCAAGAAAATTGTCAGGGGGAAAAAAAAACCTGCCTGCAGGATGGAAGGAGGATATTTTTATCTGCCTTACCATTAGATAGAGGAGAAAGTCTTTTATCTGAATTCAACATAGGATTGCTCTAAATTAAATCCAATCTCCATTTAGCTTCCAGGCTCTATTAAAGTACTTTCTGAATAGAATTTTTTTTATTTAAATTGATATGTTTTTAATTTTTTTCCCATTTGCACACAGAGAGAATATGAGAACAGTTATAGCATTTTGGTGAGGAAGGCAGTGATTTTGATACAGTCATGACTCCTGGTGACTATAAGGACTGCAGTTTTCTGGACAAGATTTGTCAGGTTTTACGTTGCTTTCTTCCTTGGACTGAGACAAAGCGACTGGCTTAAAGTCATCCAGCTGCATAGATTAGAACTCATAATCTCCAAATTTCAAGTCCACTGGGAGTTTTAACCACTACAGTACAGTCAACTGGTTTTTATAGCTATATTGGTCTGCTGAAATAAAAATGCCAAAGCAAAAATATGTTGGTACCTTAAAAACTATCATAATAAGCAGACAACTGTGGGAAGCACATAAATAGGGCAACCCAAAAAATATCTATTTCTGCTGTTGTTCAATAGTGACTGAATCTGGGAAGACTAGAATAACCTGTATTTTCTTTTAGTTGTAGTCATGGACAACTATATTTTGCTTACCCTCCCCCCCCTTTAAAACCATTTAACATCTTTCTGTCTTGTAAGAGAACAAAAGGACTCTAAGATCAGAGGTGGGCTGCTGCTGGTTCAGACTGGTTCGCCTGAACCGGTGGTTCCAATTCTGCACAGTTCAGAGAACTGGCAAATCAGACCACCAGCTGGCCCCGCCCCGCCCATTTTTCAGGCTGTTTTTAGCCATTTTCCAGAAAAAAGGCCTGAAAATGGGCCAAAAATTGGCCAAAACTAGGCTGTTTTTGGTCCATTTTCAGGCCATTTTCAGGCCATTTTTCAGTCCCAAAACAGCCCCCAAACAATCTGAATATGTCTTGAAAAATGGCCTGAAAAACGGCCTATTTTTGGCCATTTTGGGGGGTATCTTCAGGCCATTTTTTGGTCCAGAAATGGCCTGAAAATGGCTGAAATGGGCCTGAAAAATGGCCTGTCACTCAGTCACATAACCCCCCACCCAGCCATGCCCACCTAGCCATGCCCACCCAGCTAGTCATTAGGGCAGAGAACTGGTTATTAAAAAATTTGCAGCCCATCACTGCCTGAGATCCCTAATTCCTAAATTTGGCACAAAAGGAAGTAAAATCTGCTTACACCATATGTATTTGCAAATTTACATACATTTAGAATCTCAACATATAAAAAATGTTGAGACTCTAGAAAGAAAAGAGCAAGAAAGATGATTAGGGGGCGGGAGGCTAAAACATTTGTAAAAACGGTTGCAGGAATTGGGTTTGTCTAATCCAGTGAAAAGAAAGACTGGGGCAAAATGATAGCAATGTTCCAATATTTGAGGGGCTGCAACAAAGAAGGGGGGGGGGGGTCGACCTATTTTTCAAAGGAGAAGGCAAGAAAGAAACAATGGATGGGACTAATCAAGGAGAGAAGCACCATAGAACTAAGGACAAATTTCCTGTCAGTGAGAACAATTAATGAGTGGGATGACTTGCCTCCAGAAATTGTGTATGCTCCAACATGGTACAGGATCTGCTGTTTAGAGGACTAGACAACCTCCTCCAACATTCCTCCCAACTCTTTTATTCTGTTCGATCAGCATTTTATATTCCACCTTTATCAGCTAGGCACTTGGGTCCAGTTGCTTATCAAATGTGCTTTAGTAGTGTGTGCTTTTTATTTGTGTGTATTTTGTTCAGTGATGTATTTTTGTAAGTGTGTATTATTTGGACTATAAAAATCAAGAAACCACTTCTTAATGTCATGCAAGAAGTATAGTATTCTCTAACTTCTGATCATCTGAATTGCTCCTACCAATTTGCCATTTTTTAAATAATTGCCTTTATATTTTTTATGTAGTGATTATGAGTTCCATACATTGCACATATTCTCCCCACCACCACATTTACAACCACTTACAGGGTCACATATGACATCACTGTGTTTTACAAAAGAGCAATAAAAACCAGTGATCTGCTGAGGGGAAGGGGGAACCTATTCTCATGAAAATCCCAATAATTATTACTTCTGTGCCTATGTCCTTCATTTCCATTAAAAATGCCTGGAAACCTCCCTCCCTCCAGAATAAGAATAGCTTATATAGCTTTGTGGGAAGCCCAGTGGTCTAATTAGTGCATGCTTGTACACTGTGTTGTGCTGAATGCAGTGCTGATTGGCTTCCAGTGTTTGTCCATAGGCAATGTGAGATGTTCACCAGGTGAGCATTTGTCCCCTTGTTAAATAAAATGCATTACATACTGGTTAGTACACAGCTGATTTACTGTACAATTCAGGTTTTATATTTTTCTTTTCCATTTGCCGACTTAATGTTTTATTGCCTACATTTATGGGGACTCAGGTACTGATTCAGAGAATTTAGAAGTTATCCATATTGCCCCCATTTTAGTTGTCTAAACATTATTTCTTTCATGTAAAGAATGACCAACATTCCATTTCTTTATAGAATGTTGACCAGACTCTGACTGATTTTAAGCGGCTGAATAATGTAATTTTGCTTAATACATGCTCAGAAAAACATGTGTTTTCTGAGACTTGTCTCACAGTTCATAATGCTGGTTCATGCACACTGACAGTGGCAATGAATATAGGCATTATTACATTGCTACCTAACAATTTAAATTCTTCTCACATATCTTTCACCATCCCAATAGCACAATTGATGGGAGAACGCTACTTCAAAATTTGCTCATGTATCATCCAGTGCATATTCCCAGGGATGAGGAAGATTTTTTTTTTTAATCAGGAAGGTTGGTAACTATCCCATAACATGGTTGCAAAAAATAATCAGGAAGACGGACGGTTCTAAGTAATAATAAAAAAGCTCACTAGATAAATGTCCACTTGGTTAGGTAACCTGGTGATGCAGTTTATAGCCATTGATGATGAAGTAATTAAGACTGTAATACTAAATCTTTTTTTATAAGTACCTAGCAAATATACAAATTTCATTTATGCCATCTTATAATTTTTCAACACTTGTACAGCAGAAGTGCAAAATAAAGTAAACTTTAACTTTTGTGTGTGTCTGTTACAGGAAAGAAGTAAGTCTGTTACAGGAAAGAAGTAATTACAGAATAATTACAGATGACAACACGGCTGTTTCTGAATATATTTGATACTATTGCATTTTTAAAAATGATATACTACAATGGCAATACACTGGTGCAGTTTATTCTATCATGCCAACGAGGTTCTATTATCTCATTTTGCTGAATAGAAGTGATGGTTGCTAATATACCTGAAGTGGCCCAATCAGTTAAAAATAAGCTATTTAAATGCTTCTATAATTATAACATGATTCCTGATGACTAAAGACATAGAAAGGAAAAGCAGAGACAGGATCATACAGTTTGCTGCTTCTAGCAGCTGCTTCACTATGTTTTATGGTAAGTTGATCCAACTGTAGGATATATTCAGGAAAAGAGATGCTGAGCTTCCCTTAGAATTGTATAGGTAGAGTATTGGCTGGTGCAACTTGATAGCACAGAAAAAATTACATGTATCACTTTACATTTATTGATGATCAGATTATATCATGAATATAAGATTTGGTCTCATATTAATTGTACCCAGACAACACACTGTTTATATAGACACTGAACTTTTTTTTCTTTCTATTTTTAATAAAAACAAAAACATTAAAAAAAAAGATTTGGTCTCATACGTCAGGCAAGACTCAGTTTGGGCACAATATAAATAAAAGTGAATAGAATCTGTGATTCCATGATAGACATGCTTTATTTTAATATACTTGCTTTGGATACATTATTTGTAAAGTAAGACTCCTTACTTTAATGGGAAAAAATGCAGGAGAAAACTATTTTGTGTATTGTTAATTCAAGGACCATATGCCTTGGGGCAATAATGACATTTGATGGTACCGAAGCATATGGCCTGATTTTATCAAAAGTGCCATTAATGAGTATTGTTACCATAGTGCAATAATGCCTGGAATGCAGAAATCTAAATACAAATTATCCAAAAAACAGACCAAATGCAGAGGCTTCAAGTCTGATGTTGTTTTTCTCTTTTTGCAAAGAAGCACCCAGTTATGATTCAAATAGCCACAGTAAATAGAAGCAATTCATAAATGTGCATTTCTCAAAACTACCACCTGCATCAATTGATACTACAATCCACAGCCCAATATAGTACAGAATAAGTCTAGATTAACTTGGTATAGCATAGATTTGAGAATCTCGCTTTGACCAAAGCTTGCTTTATCAAACAGGGAGCTATGGAAAATTCATTGTGAACTTCCTTGTGTCACATAATCAGCAGGTGTAGCAGTATTGAAAGAAGGTAGTGGTAGCTATGGTGTTCAAGAAACCAAAATGTTATAAAGCAAGTTTAACAGTACCTTCACACATCAATGAACTAAGTACTCCCAAGCATGTCCATAAGAAACAGCATTCCTTATGGCAGTGTTTCTCAAACTTGGGAACTTTTAAGATGTGTGAACTTCAACTCCCAGAATTCCCCAGCCAGCTATCTCCATTAATGGGTGACATCTCAAGTTTTAGATGAGTCAACTGGGTTTATAGGTGAGTCTACTAAGCTCAGCAGTTGCACTGAGATGAACTGAATAGACAATGTCATCCTCAGCTTACTATAGCCATCTAACAATTGCCTAATTTTTTTCTGATTAGAAATGGCAGTCCTCATCCATCTGTCTCATTAAGTGGAATAAGATTTGGAAACATAGTTTCTCAATACTCTAACCAGCAGTTACAGATGATTATCTTTGCATCTCTTTTTCCAGGCAAAGCCCCAGTTTGTCTGTCATCTAGTCTTTCGCAAAAATATACTTTCCAGATATACTTCTCAGAATGTCCTTTGTCTATCATGGCTGAAAATGTCAGGGTTAATCTCATCAGATATAATGTTAGGTCTACCATCCCAACTTTCAGGAAGATCTTTATGAAATATCTAATGAGTTTTCTCCTTCAGAACCATTTTTATTCTTTCACCAGCTAAGGAACACCCTGTCTTGACCTTCTCTGTTGACTTTCTTCTCGATCACATTTTAAACCCAGTAAAAAGAGAGACATTTGTCTATGCCTCCATCTCTAAGTTGCCCTTTAGGTGAAAGATGTGTGATGCTAACCAGAGGCAAGCCGAAGATTTCACCACAGGTATACCTTTCAGAACTGCCTGAGACAGTGTGTGTGTGTGTGTGTGTGTGTGTGTGTGTGTGTGTGGTGTGTGTATATATATGGCATTCAGCTTTGTTCGGGTATTTTCCCACGTCATTGTAGTTGTGCTTTTAAAGTTGTAGCAACGTTTCAGCAGAATCTCATCTGCCATCATCATTCTGCCGAAACGTTGCTACAACTTTAAAAGCACAACTACAATGACGTGGGAAAATACTCTAACAAAGCTGAATGCCATACATGTAAGTACCGAAAAGAATATATATATATATATATATATATATATATATATATATATATATATATATATATATATATATATATATGTATGTATGTATATGTATATATGTATATGTATATATATGTATATATATGTATATATATGTATATATATGTATATATGTATGTATGGCATTCAGCTTTGTTCGGGTATTTTCCCACGTCATTGTAGTTAAACTATAAATTAACAATGTCAACTGCATACAAAAAAAACCTTATATAAGATGTTTTATAGATAGCATTTTGCACCTGCAAGACTGGCAAGGATATTTAAAGATAAATCAGCTAAATGCTGGAAATGTCACCAGAGACCAAGTTCATATTATCATATGTAATGGCTATGCGTAGAAGCGAAAAGATATTGGACAAAAATACATACATGGTTGGAAAAGATGATACAGCAACACATAGATTTAAAACTTGAAATATTTTTGTTGGGGATTATACCAGAAACTTATAGTAAAGAAAAAACATATTTAATTATTCATGTAGTAACTGCAGCTAGAATTGTATTTGCACAAAATTAGAAAAATGAAAAGATTCCGACAGAAGAGAATGTGATAAGAAAAATATTAGAATGTGCAGAAATGAATAGATTAACACTTGCAATTAAAGAGAAAGAGCAAACTGAATATTACCAGATACGGGAATTATTTTATTGATGGTTAGAGAAAAAAACATGAAAACTAGAAATAGTTAATAGGCTAGTGAAATATGGAAAATATGTTAATAGAATTAAACATGTTAAGAAGAGGAGTGTTATAGTAATAGAAATATTATGTATATCAATAAGATAAGAATAGAGAATTAATATTAAAACAATGAATATGGTTATAAAACTTAACTGTTTTTGCACAAGATATTTGTACCCAGACGTACCGTTAAATGAAAGATGAATTGTATGTATGTATGTATGTATGTATGTATGTATGTATGTATGTATGTATGAATGTATGTTAAATAAAATAAAAAACTTAAATAAAAGAAGAACTGCCTGAGAAGAGTCAGAACAATGTTATTAATGCTGCCTAGCTTGCCTGCTCTTGACATTTCTCACAGGGCAGGAAGCCTCCTGGTTGGACCATGTAGGATCTTTCTTACCTCTGATCTGGGGAAAATAACATCGGGTAAATGCTTAATTAAAATGGATTTGTAATGACACTCGGATGAAGGGCATGCCTTCCTTCTCATGCACCAACTGATGAAACTTCTGCATATTCTGTTTTTTTCATCAGGGTAAACAGACAGCTGATACTTCTCACCACCTGTTTGACCAGGTAATTCTGATTCACTTGGTGATTCACATGGCGATGTATCAGGGTATAATTTTTGTCTATGTGCACTGAGGCTTGTTTTACGTACTTCAGTGAAACAAAATGACTTTGGATGCATGTCCACAACAAGACAGCTCCGAGTCCTTCCAGCAGTTATCTGAGCCTGGGGAGAAATGCTGTTTTAATTATTTGAAGAAGGTGCCGTCTTTGCATTCCTGTGCATTCCTGTGCATTGTAAACTATTCCTCTTGAAGAATTTGCATAGTCTGACAGGATAGGATAGGGTTTTTTTCCTACATATTTTATGCATCCCTCATAATTGAACAGAGTTTTCCAGTTCTTTTTTTTTTTTCCTTCCAAGTACTTCCTGGGATTTCGTTTTCATTTTTTTTTAAAAAATTCTTCCACTATTCTTTCTGCATGCTGACTCCATGATAGCAGCCAACATGGACCACATTTCTCCTTATTATGTGATTAAAAACAAGGAAGGAAGGAAGGAAGGAAGGAAGGAAGGGGATTTGAATGTTTTGAGTTTTGCTTTAATGAAATATGCACTATTCCGGCTGATTTGGCATTTGTTCTGTAACTGTAGCTAACTTGAAATGATGTAAGAGAAAATTCTGGGTAAATCTGTTTTGTTCCAAGCTCAAAAAAAAAAAAAAAAAGTTTTTATACACATACTTTCTAATTCTTCTTTCCATCTTCTTAACTAATCATAATGGGCCTCCACCCAGGAGCTATGGGATGCAGTGGTTAACTCTTCCAACTGCCAGGAGCTCAATCCTGACTGGCTCAAAGTGGACTCAGCCTTCCATCCTTTTGAGGTCACTAAAATGAGGAGCCAGATTGTGGGGGCAATTACGCTGACTCTGTAAATCATTTATTGCTGTAAAGCACTGTGAAGCTACAAATAGTCTAAGTGCTATTGCAGTTACTCACTGCATAACTTCACTCAAGGATTTGGGGCCTATTATGGTTCTTATATCATGCATTTGTGACTAAATTAACAACATTTTAATAAGTCATTCCCTCCCCTCAAATAGTATAGGTACAAAAGATGGTCAACAATTTTCCAGGGCCATGCAACTAAAGTAGGGACTTGGTGTAGCTATCAGATAAAGAATAAAAAGGAGTTCCAAGATTTCATGTAATGGTAGCCACAATAGTGGTAACAGCACAGCATCAACATGTCTTTGTATAGTGACCAATATTTAGATCAATAATGTTGAAAAGTTAAAGAGAAGAATTAGGACCTGAAGTTCCAGGATCTGATCTCTTTTCCATCTCATTTGCAAAAATGGCTTCTTAGCCAATTCAGGTCCTAGTTGTTGTTTAAGGCTCCAAGTTAGGAATACTAGTTATGATTTTAGTTGTAAGTCTGGAAAGGGTCAGTGGAAGAGTGAAATTTCATGGAAGAGAGAAGATTCACAACAAGGAACATAGAATAACTCTGCAGATATATTTCAGAAATTGATTTCATTATAGTGGCCTATGAATTCCTCCAAATAAAAATGTGGTACTTTAAGCTTTTATCTTTTTTAGAAAGTGCTTGAAAGTGGAAATCTCTCTGATTTGTTGGAATTACAAATAATGGCTATCCATAATAGACATATCTGGATTGCAAAGTCTGTTTGACCACTAGATATCAGCCATGAGATACAGAAAATTCTCTTTGTTGTCTCTGCAATTGTTGGATTTCTCTAGTAAGGGGATAGTATGCCTAATCGGTGATCATAATATGTGCAGAATCTGTTTAAGAGTCAGAACTTTCTATAATCTTTTGTTTCAAAGAAGTTAAGATGTACCATGCCTTCTGGCCGTATATGAACTCATGAAAACTCTCAAGACATACAAAATATAGGCCTGTTTCATTTTTTTCTCATTTAATCTCTTAAACACATTTGCAGGCTTAAAATATTATGAGCAATTCTTGATTGTTGAGTTCCTATCATCTAGTTTGAAAAGCAATTATTTGAATCAGCTTTAAAAGAAAACTTTAAAACGGTATCTGTAAGATAATATTCTTGGCAACTTATATTATAAATAGGAAGAGTCAATTTGAAAGATTTGAAAGATTTATGACTTCAGAAATGATAAAAAAACGCTTGGTGTAATTCAGATGCAATTTAATTCTGGCCATTGGGGATGTGGGATTTTAATGAAAGGATGTTAATTAGTAAATTGCTATCTGTGAAATGGTGGATGAGCCTTTATTCATGGATCATTTATATGCATTTTGCCCTTCCACCAGATCTCTTCTGGAAAGGCAGTTTTAGGCCTGGGTTTCTCTCCCATGTTAACCTGCTATATTCTTATCAAATGTTGCTCAATTAAAAAAAATATTTTCCAAAGTATATTTATTTATGTAAGCAGAATCTCCTGTATTAATCGTTGCATGCAATCATATTTTAAATATAATTTTCTGGTTATCTTAAATGCAAGGATTAAGAAAGTTGCTTCTCTTTCACTTCCAGCATTTATCCTATCTCATCAGATTTGCCAGGAGTAAGTAAACTTCATGGATTGGCCTGATTAACAGCTCCTTATTGTACTCATAAATGGGAAAAGCAGAAGCCGAACAAGGTTACGTTCTATTAAGTTTCTCCATTTTTCTGGTGATGCTAGATATTATAGGTATGTTAATGCTTCTATTTGAGAGACTGCCTTTTATATTCTGAATCTCTTCACATGTTAAGATCTCCAGAGGAATCCTTGTGATGAGTCCCACAGTTGCCAAAGCCCATCTGTCAGATATGCAAGAAACAGGCTTCCTTCTGCACCACACACAGGCTATACGATGTATTCCCTTAACATTTGTGTTTGGTTCCCCAATTCTGTCTGCTTTTAGAATTTTAGAATTATGAATTATTATTTTAAAATCTTGCCTGTATTCTTAATTTCTATGTAAGTTATAAACCTCCTTTGAAAATTCATTCAAACAGAAAGGCAATATATGCTGTACATCAAGCAAACAACATCTAATAAATGTACACTAGACGTCATAGCATTCTTCAGTTCACTGTGTTCCAGAGGGGGTATTCAGCAGGTTCTGACCAGTTCTGTAGAACCGGTAGCGGATTTTTTTTTTATAAAAGTTTTTATTTATTTTTTAAAGACAAACATACACATACAAAACATAAAAACATAAAACCATCTTCCATTTTATATACATACAGTGTGTCAATTGGTTACAAATCTTTTGTGCTATTCTTTTATAGTCATTTACTCACAGTTTAAATCAATTTTCACATTGTCAAACTAACATATGTTTATATATTTATCAGTTATTAATCATCCATGACTAAACTATTTATTCCATCATTTTATATGAGATATTCCAAATTTTATCTTAAAATTTATGTTATACTTTCAACCAATGGTTATATATGTCTATATTGTGTTTTATATCAATCTATTAAGTTTCTATCAAAGAATTATCTAGTCTATTACATTACCATGCCTTTTTATCCAACCATTAATAAAACAAATCCCATATCATATAAAATTGTTTATCTTCTTGTTCTCTAATTTCAAATGTCAATTTACTCATTTCAGCACAGTCCATAATTTTCTTAATAACTTCCTCCTGCATAAGGAATTTTATCATTTTTTCAATTCGTAGCAAATACAATCCTAGCTGCTGTTTTTTTTTTTTTAAAAACAAGTTTTATTAATTTTCAAAACACACAAATCATCATTATCCATTACATGTTCAAACCTTTTTCCATTATAAATTTAACAAGTCAGATAAACTATAATTCTGTTTTAAACCATTTCCATATAAACATACAAAAACCTCTTATCCAATTTCTCTTTATTTCTCTTTACTCTTATTCAATTTTATTATTATTATTTCATCTATTTCTTTCTGACTTAGTTACCATTATTCTCATTCTATATTTCTGCAAGGTTTTATTAATTCTCCTCCCCAAAAAAAAACATATACACACAACACACAAAACATAAAAAAATCTTTTTGGAAAGTAACTTGGACCCAGGTATCTCTCTCTTCATGGACTTCAATTATATTCATGCTCATCTTACATATCATTACTTATTTTATTTACCATTCTAAGTCTTCTATATTAACTTCTCCACATATTTCACTCTTCTTAATTCTATCTTAATTAATCATCTTAATTTGAGTCATTATATTTGTATCTTTTGTCCATTCTTTATTGTCCCTTATAAAAAAAAAAAAGTTTCTCCTGAAATCACTAATCAGAGTATGATGCCTTTCTATCTCCCCACTAAATTAATCAAATTAACCTTTAAAATAACGCCCAATACCCAATCCGATTTTGCTTGGTACATTACATCCAGAATAATTAAATACATAGTTAAACAATAGATCTAAATATTAAAAACAAATACTATAATAGAAATTTTATAATTTATTAAACTTATTAAACTCTTTAATTAAAACTCAATATTCTAAACCTCCCCTCATATTATTAAATTTTAAAACCAATCATTATTAAACATTTCAACATTTTAATCTCTTATCAACTCTTAAACCATTTAAGTTTTCTATTTCTAATACAATACTACAATATCATCTTATGTACCTTGCAAAATCTCTTTGAAGAAATTATACTTTATCCTTTATCCCTAAAAAAGATTCCTTTTTTCCCATTTAATTTCAAAACTTTGTAGCTTTTCTCCACCTTTTCCCTTTCTTTCTTCTCCCAACAAACCTTTCTACCCCCCCTTCTTCTAGCCTCTGCCTTACTGGCTTCCCTTCTCTGTCGTATTCCTTTTCCCTTTTGTTTACTATCATTATATTGATTTTGCGCCTTATTTTTCCCTTTCTTAAGTGTTTTTTAAAATCTTAAGTCCTTTATTTCTCTTCCTTTCCCTCTTCCTTCTTTCTTGGTCAAGTTCTGAAATTTATTAAAAATGGCTTCCTCTCCTTCTTCTTCTTCTGCTGTCTTCATCTGTTGTAATGTTTGTTGATAGTTAATAAGCGCCATTTCTAAAAAAAGGAAGGCTTCTTTCAAACCAGTTTTACCATTTTTTTTTGCTTGTTCATAATCTTTTCTCAGTTCCTCAATAGAAAGAGCCATTATAAATCTTTTCTTTTCTTTTCCCCTTCTTTCTTCTTACAACAACCAGAATATTCCAAAGAAAAAATAAAACAGTCCCAAAGTTATCAATCAGTCCAAACCAAGGCAGAGTTCTCACTTTCTCCTCCTGGGGTAGTATCAATCAGAGAAAAGAAAGTCCAAATCTGTTTCTTAAAATCTTATTGCAATATATTTTAGTCTTCAAATCCTTAAGGCATCTCCTCCAACAAAGTCTTAGCATACAAATATTTTTTTTTTAGTCCTCTCTCTTCCCACTCATCGCTTAAAGCCAGTTTTCACCTAAAAAAAAATAGGTTTCTTAATATTCACTTATTTATTCCGTAGGAAAAGAGGGTAAGCTTTCCTTTCAGCACCATCAAACTGCCGCTTTTTTTCCTCTTCTAGAAGGTATCATTCAGAAAGTCATACTTTTCAGGAATTTTGTTAAATATGTCTTAGAGTCCTAGGAACCAAGAAAAACTTTCTCCTTTCAAAAACTTTCTCCACTTCCTCCTGCTCATTCTTACCCAGCTGCCAGCTTCTTTGTGGCGGCCATTACGGACCGCCGCTACACCGTCTTGGGAAAAGGGGGTTCTGCCGGCCAGGGAGGGGGTCTGCAACACCCCCAAACCCCTCTCCGGATCCCCCTACCTTCAGCTGCCCCTGCAGGGCAGCCTAGCTCCGTACCCATCCTGATCGGAGCCCCAAAAGCGGCTAGCGCAGCAGGGATCGCGCAGCTTCACGAATCCCTGCCGCTCGCAAAGCCGACAAACTGGAAGTCCCTGCTGTTAATACATTTACAATCAAATATTTCAACTCTCCAGCAGCGGAAATTTTGAGTAGTTCAGAGAACCGGCAAACACCACCTCTGACTGGAGATTTTACAATATCCTTCCCCAGCCACGCCCGCAGAAAAAAACTACACGCCAGTAGTAAAAAAATTTGAATCCCACCACTGCTATGTTTGTACAACTCCACTCTCTATTGTTCTTAAAGAAAAAAGAAAAACATTCAGGAACTAATATCTTGAATGTGGGATGTTGAAAAAATATGCTAAGGATCCTGTTGAAAAAAGTTATGGAATATCCACTCCCAGAAGATCCTTAGGAAAATGAAGAGCATTAGGAAGAAAGGTATAGAATTAGATTTCTAATATATATTTTTTCATTATGAAAATCCTGTGAATCTCAAAAAGATGTAAGACTATAAGGAAAGCCATTTTTCTTTTGTATGTCTTCATGGAATGATTATCCAAAGATAAAGAAAAATAAAAAGACCTAAAAGTATGATCATCCATTCCCTGCCCCATTATCCTTTCAGAGCTGAAGAACGAGATGAGAAGCTAAACATCTTCAAAAGAAAAAACAAGAAAGTCCAGTTGCCTTCTGAAAAAGCACCTTTGGGACAATCATGACTTAGAATATCTACAGCCATTTGATCATCTTATGCATTTTCTAAGAAGTAAAATCTGTGTCCCTAAACTGATCAATGAATTTAGAGATTGAAATTTTATTAAAATTCTGAACACACATCTTCTGGAGTAAAATCTGTTCTTTATAACAAGCAGTGTACAGATCAGATGTATACGGATTGGACAAATGTAGCATAAACATGGCTACTCTTTTTAATTATGTGCATGCATTCAGCAAAACATGTTACTGAACCTATTTTTTGGTTCTTCTTTCTATATAGCAAGTCTGTTTTATAACAGGTAAGATTATTTCTCCATTTAATTCTAGAATCCTAACTTTGGTAACAATATAGCTGTGTTTTATTTGAATGCACCAATTATCACATTAAACAAGAGGAAAACCTTCTATGCACCAATTCCACCCATGCTTTCTACAATTTTTTAAACAACAAACTAAAAGACTCAAGGTCCATCCCACCCCTGAAAGGACCTCATGGTAAAGACTGCAACGATGACACTATTAAAGCCAACCTCTTTAACACATTCTTTGGCTCAGTATTTGTAAACAGCAATGGATCATGCCCAGTATTTCCTAGGCGAACCACAGACAACTACAATGATCTAATATCAATTTTACAGAAGACAATGTTGAAAAAGCACTACGCAATTGAAAACCATCTCTATCTATTGGACCGGACGGAATATGTGCCTGCTTCTTAAAAAAGCTATTCACTGCCATAGCTCAACTTCTAAGCATAATCTTTGAAAAATCTTTCAGGACCAGCTCCTTGCCAAAACTATGGTCACAAGCCACAGTCATCCCCATCTTCAAAAAGAGAGACCCCAGCCTAGTTGAAAATTACAAACCAATCTCTTTATGCTGTGTCACCTGTAAAGTCAAGGAATCAATTATTAACCAATCCATTATCCTCCACTTAGAGACAAACAACCTACTCTCTAATAAACAATTTGGTTTCAGAAAAAAAAACTATCCTGCAATCTGCAACTCTTACACTGCAAAAACATATGGACTACACAATTCGATCAGGGCAAAGCAATAGATGCAATCTACATAGACTTCTGTAAAGCCTTTGATTCAGTGGTACATGACAAATTACTCCTAAAACTAAAATCTTATGGTATCTCTGGACACTTGCATAACTGGATGGAAGCATTCCTGTTAAACAGACAACAAATGGTCAAAATTGGGAGCATCCTATCAAATTCTGTACCTGTCAACAGTGGTGTCCCCCAAGGCAGTGTTCTAGGACCAACTCGCTTCATACTCTACATAAATGACCTGACGATGTAAAGCTATTCAACACCAATACTGCTACCCTTCAAAAAGACCTCGACTATGTATCAGAATGGTCAAACAAATGGCAACTTCAAATCTCAACAAATAAATGCTCTGTCTTACATATTGGCAAAAAAAAAAATCAGAAAAAAAAATACAGGCTGAATAGTCAAAACCTTATTGATGATCCAAACTCTGTCAAGGATCTTGGAGTACTCATCTCTAATGATCCAAGTGCTAGAGCCCACTGTAACTACATAGCCAAAAAGGCATTAAGAGTTGTTAACCTAATCTTACGTAGCTTTTTTTCTGGTAATATTACACTACTAACAAGAGCATACAAAACATTTGCTAGACCAATACTCGAATACAGTTCATCAGTCTGGAACCCATATTATGTATCTGATATTAACACAGTCCAGAAATATTTCACAAGAAGAATTCTCCACTCCTCTTCTCGTTGCAGAATACCTTATGCCACCAGACTTGAAATTCTAGACCTAGAAAACCTACAACTATGCTGCCTTCGGTCCGATCTAAGTATAGTATATAAAATCATACATTGCAATATCCTACCTGTCAATGAATACTTCAGCTTCAACCATAACAATACAAGAACAAACAATAGATACAAATTCAAGGTGAACCACACCAAACTTGATTGCAGGAAATACGACTTCAGCAACAGAGTGGTCAATGTCTGGAATACTCTACCTGAATCTGTGGTTTCTTCCCCAAACCCCCAAAACTTTAACCTTAGACTTTCTACTATTGGCCTCACCCCTTTCCTAGGAGGTCTGTAGGGGACGTGCATAAGCGCACCAACGTGCCTACCGTCTCTGTCCTATTGATTCTTTTTTTTCTTATTCATATCCATTTCATGTATTCATAACCATGTTTATACTTATACCTGTTATCTAATAATCCCTGTCCTATTGTTTCTTTTTATTTTTCTTATATGTATCCATTTCATGTATTCATAACTATGTTTTTACTTATACCTGTTATCTTGTAAGCAATTGACAAACCAAATAAAATAAATACATAAAAAATAAACAACAGCACTAATGTTAAACATGGTTAACAACTTCCGTCTAAACTATGGAAACAGTAACTACGCTTGTTTTCAAATGTTTTATTTATTTACTTACTTACAAAACAGAGAGTTTTCATAACTTGGTCCAGTATGCAGAATCTTGGTGGTGTATATCTCACTAAATATAGGAACAGATAATTTATAAGATTAAGCAGCTGGGTTCAAGATGTGTGCTCTTAAGCAATCAGCTAGGCAGCAGTGTATCTCAACCTTGGCAATTTAAAAGATGTGTGCACTTAAACTCCCAGAATTTCCAGCCAGCTCATCTAAAATTCTCAGAGTTGAAGTCCGCACACTTTAAAGTTTTCAAGGCTGAAAAACATGACGTGTGCTAGAGTTAAAAATTCAGTGCAATTCTTAGCTGACAAATATTTGGGCCTTACTATTGTAAGGGGAAATTGGAACTAGATGAGAAAACCAATGGGCTTAGTTCAGTGGTGGGATTCAAATATTTTTTAAATATAAGTTCGATGGGCGTGGCTTAATGGGTGCACTTTGCGTGCGCGCACACACACTGCGTGCATGCGTGCACCAAATGTGCACTTTGCGCAGGCACAGAGGCATTTTATGCAGGTGCAGAGGTGTTCTAACTGGCTTCCTGCAAGCCTGCACGATCCCGGTCGCTTCAGCAGCTGCCGTGTGATACTATTCTATGCCACGCAAAGCAGCTGCACTTCAAATTCAGCAGATAAAAGTGAGTATGGGAGCCCAGGTGGGCGGGTGGGCCCAACAGCAGAGCAGTGGAGAGAACCGGTTCAGTCTCCATTGCTCATCGTTGCTACCAGGTCACCAGAACTGGGCCAAACCAGTCAAATACCACCACTGGCTCAGTTGCTCTTCTTTGTTTTTCAGTGGGTGATCTGGAGGTTTTAAAATTACTGTTTATTTTAGGTTTTCTGTTTTAGGTGTGTTGATAGTATTTTGTTTTCTGCTGTAGTTATAGTTTGTTTTCTCAGTCTTGTGTTCTTTCATAGAAAGGCTGGGTATGAATTCTGTTATGTATTTAGCACTTGACAGCAGTTCTCCTTCTTGTCCGCTGCCTGAGCGGGAGCGCCGAACGCTCCCATTGGCTGATGCCGTTTGACAGCCGGCTATAAAGGGAGCTGTCAAACGGCATCAGCTGTCGCCGCCAGCTGGCTGTCAGATTGCATCTGAAGCCGCGGCGACCCTTTATTCACTGAATAAAGCTGTTAGCGTTATCCTGGCTCCGTCTCCTTCTGTAACCGCCGCTCTACAACACTGGCGACGAGGGCGGGATGCAGTAAAGACGTCCAGGCGAAACAATTGAGCCGAAGTCACACAGAGAAAGAGCTGAAGCCGCTAATTACCGAGTGAAGTCACCGCCGCCGGCGCTCTCAAAAGAGCGCGAACTTCAAAGCTCCAAAGCTGAGGAGCCGAACGCCGCTGACAGGCGCTGCTGAAACGCTTTTTAAAAGCGACCGCTGAATTTTTCCTCACCTAGCACACCCACGGTTATCGCTCAAATGGCATCTACGCCGACCTTCCCACATTTCCAGCCCGGAACAGAGACTTGGGAATCCTACATTAATAGATTTGAATGTTTTTTAAACGCTATAGACCTTTCTAGGGCTACAGACCTGAGGAAAAGGTCTTACTTTTTAAGTTTTTGTGGGGCTACAGTTTTTGACACTGCCTCAGCATTAGTGTCACCACGACCTATTAAGTCTATTCCCTGGGAAGAGCTGAAGGATATTCTAGCCAACCATTATTCCCCAAACCTCGCAGAGATAGCTAGGAGGCTAGCTTTTAGGAGAAGGGTTCAAGCTGAGGGAGAAACCATAAGCCAATATGTGGCAGCTTTAAGATCTGCTGCCATCCACTGTGGGTTCAGGGACTACCTTGATGATATGCTACTTGACCAAGTTGTGGGGGGGTTAGAGATCTAAAGCTGCAACGTAGGTTATTAGCCAAGAAAGATCTCAACCTAGCCCTAGCCCTAGAAGAAGCTCAAGCTGCTGAGCTATCAGAAGTGTCTGCAGCTGAGATTCAAGGTACTTCCATTAGACAAGGGACGGCTACAGTCCACTACGATGAAGCCTCCCAGGAGGAAATAGAGGAGCCATTAGAAATAAATCGCCTCACACGCCCTAGAGCACCTTTAGCTCCACCAAGGAGAAACAACAGCCAGTTCACCAAACAACAATCCCCTTGTTTGAGTTGTGGGGGAAACCATCCTAGAGCCAAGTGCAGATTCAGAAATGCTATTTGTCTGAACTGCCAGATGCAAGGGCATATAGCCAGAGTTTGTCAAGCTGAACAAGCCCCTGTCCCAAGATCCCGAACCTCTGCCTCTTTCCAAAGGCAAGTAAAAGCTGCTACACTTGTTATCACGCAGGCAGCGTCTCCACTAACCCTAACAAAATAAGCGTTTCTCTTCTTTTAGAAGGTAAACCCTGCCATATGGAGGTGGACACCGGGTCAACCCTCTCCATCATTGCATGGTCCACGTTAAAGAAGATGCTGCCTTCGTTCCCAAGGAGGAAGCTGACCACCTGCCACCTGAATCTTCGGACTACCAGGGAAGGAACATCCCCGTCCTGGGTAAGGGAAGATTCCTTATTCAATTCCAAAACTTTAGAGGTTACTTGCCACTGGTAGTTGTTGATGGTGCCCTGCCTAGTCTGCTAGGACTGGATTGGTTCCCTGCCCTGGGGCTTAGCATAACAGGGATTCACACTGTCAGAAACTCTGAAGTTGATGCCCTTTTTAACGACTACGCTGATGTTTTCAGCAGTGACCTGGGCTGTTATACAGGCACCCCCATATCTTTCAATGTGGGTCCACAAGCCACCCCAGTCCGTTTGAAACCTCGAAGAGTTCCCTTTGCCATTAGGCCCAAATTAGACGCAGAGCTGGACAAACTCATAAATCAAGGAGTTTTAGAACAGGTAGACTTTGCAAGGTGGGAGACACCCATAGTTACACCTTTAAAAAGGATGGCAGTGTAAGAATTTGCGCGACTATAAGACGTCCATCAACCGTTTCCTTCAAGTTAGCACATACCCAGTACCGGTTATTCAACACCTGCTTCACACATTTGAGCCAGGCCTAATCTTTGCTAAATTGGACATGTCCCAGGCATACCAACAATTCCCTGTGGACCAACAAACAGCTGACCTTCAAACCATAGTAACACACAGGGGTGCGTTTAGATGTAGCGTTTACAGTTTGGGGTCAGCGTAGCCCCTGGCATATTCCAATCACTCATGGAAAGAATCCTCCAGGGCCTACCCGGGTGGTCCCATACTTTGATGACATATTAGTATCAGCCTCCAGCAAGTCACAGTTGTTACTCAGGGTTAGGTCTGTTCTTGACAGGTTTAGACTAAATGGGCTCAAATTGAAAAAGAAAAATGCACCATAGCTACCAGTCAAGTAGACTTCCTGGGTTATCGAATTGATTCCTCGGGAATTCACCCTATTGAAAGCAAAGTCAAAGCCATTCACGATGCACCCACACCTTCTAACAAGGTAGAACTACAGGCCTTTTAGGGCTTTTAAACTTCTATGCTTCCTTCTACCCCACAAAGCCTCCGTAGCTGAGCCCCTGCATAGGCTCCTAGACAAGAATGTTCCTGGCACTGGGGGCAGGTAGAAGCCAACGCTTTCCGAGCAGTGAAGTCCCTCTTGACTTCAAACGCAGTTCTGGTGCAATTCAACAAGGACTTACCCTAGTACTGCAGCTGATGCCTCACCTTTTGGGATAGGAGCAGTTCTAAGCCACAGACTTTCAAATGGATCAGAGGCACCCATTGCCTACTTTTCTAGGACATTCTCTCCTGCTGAGAGAAACTACAGCCAGATAGATAAGGAGGCTTTGGCTGCTGTAGCTGCTGTAAAAAGTTCCATGAGTTTCTCTATGGCCATTATTTTGAACTGGTCACAGACCACAAACCGCTTTTAGGACTGTTAGCTGGAGACAAGCAAACCCCACAGGTACTTTCCCCAAGAATGACCAGATGGACTCTTTTTTTTGGCCGCTTATTCATATACCTTGATCCATCGCCCGAATAAACCTGAGCCACGCAGATGCCCTCAGCAGATGCCCCCTGCCTACGCCAGTCGAGGACCCAACTCCCATCCACGCAATCTTCGAGTGCACGGGACTGGACCTCCCAGTTTCAGCTGGGGATGTTGCTGCACACTCAAAAAAAAGATCCGTTGATTTCGCAAGTCCTGGACTGGGTGGGAAGGGGGTGGCCGGATATACAATTTGCCCCTGAGCTAATTCCCTTTAGAACCCGCAAGCAGGAGTTGTCAGAAATTCAGGGCTGCCTGTTGTGGGGACAAGGGTAGTCATTCCTGCCTCATTGCAAGAACCAGTTCTAAGGGCACTGCACGTGGGACATCCGGGCATGGTGAGGATGAAGGCCTTGGCCCGAAGCTACGTTTGGTGGCCTGGACTAGATGCCCAAATTACCAGTTGGGTCAACGCATGCCAGGCCTGCCAGGCGACAAGGGCAGCTCCACCCACAGCCACACCCACCAGGTGGAGGACGCGGGCACCCTGGGCCAGGGTTCACATTGACCTAGCAGGTCCCATGATGGGAAAGACTTTCTTGGTGGTTGTGGACTCATTTTCTAAATGGACCAAGTGGCCATGCTGACTTCCACCACAACACAAGCCATCACAAGGTTCTGACCCAGCTGTTTGCTACGCATGGACTGCCAGACACCCTGGTGTCAGACAATGGGCCTCAGTTCAGCTCAAACGAGTTTGCCATCTTCGCAGCCAACCTTGGCATCAGACACGCACTCACAGCACCCTTTCACCCTGCTAGTAATGGGTTGGCCGAGAGGGCCGTTAGATCAGCCAAGGAGGTTTTAGCCAAGCTGAGCATGGCAGACTGGCACTCAAGTTATCCACCTACCTGCTCACACAGCATGCCACACCATGCCCGACCACCAACAAGTCACCTGCTGAACTTTTAATGGGCAGGCGACTCAGGACAACCCTGGACAGGTTGCACCCCTACTACGCCTCAGCACACCCCCTGGCATCTGACAGCCATGCCAGGGTTTTGCCTCTGCAGGACCTGGTGTATGCCAGGAACTATGCAGGGCAACCATTATGGCTGCCAGGGCGGGTAGTTTCTGTTACAGGGCCCAGGTCTTACAAAGTCCTCCTGGAAGATGGGAGAACCTGGAGAAGGCACATCGACCAACTCCGGAGAGCTGGACCTCGCCCGCCGCCGAGAGCCTAGGCAACCCGCGCCGAACTACCCGGCCTACTCACCGCCTGCCGCAGCCGCCCGCAGCACTACCCGGTCTACCAGAGGCCCGACTTTCCAGCCAACCATCCACCGCGCGTGACTTACCAGAGCAGCCGCCAGATGACAGGTCCGGAACAGGCATCGACCCTCCACAGACGCCTGGCACCGCAGAAGGCAAGAAGGACTGCGCTGCAGCCGCCCAGCCTCCAGAGCCGCGAAGGTCCGGTCAGCGAACGAAGACCGCCATTACGATGGCGGACTGCGCATGCGCGCGACCAGGGGAAGGAGTGTTATGTATTTAGCACTTGACAGCAGTTCTCCTTCTGGTCCGCTGCCTGAGCGGGGAGCGCCGAACGCTCCCATTGGCTGATGCCGTTTGACAGCCGGCTATAAAAGGGAGCTGTCAAACGGCATCAGCTGTCGCCGCCAGCTGGCTGTCAGATTGCATCTGAAGCCGCGGCGACCCTTTATTCACTGAATAAAGCTGTTAGCGTTATCCTGGCTCCGTCTCCCTTCTGTAACCGCCGCTCTACAACAAATTCAAATAATAATAATAATAATAATAATAATAATAATAATATAGCATAGCATCAGCTCTGCAAGGTTTTAAAAAAATGTAATAGGAGTAAAATTGGACCCACCTGATCTGAATAACATGAGGGATCATGGGTCTCTTTAACAGAATAACTGAACAGAATAACAGAGTTGGAAGGGATCTTGGAGGTCTATTACTGCCTAACCGTCTCTGCTCAGGCAGAAACCCTATAGCCTTTCATACAAATGGTTACCCAATCTCTTCTTAAAAACTTCCATGTTGGACCCACTGAAGGTGGGTGCTTTTTCAAGAGCCAACTGGACTTTCTGGTTTTTCTTTGAAGGCGTTTTGCTTCTCATTCAAGAAGCTTCTTCAGCTCTGACTGGATGGTGGGGAATGAATATCTGGGGAAACTTCTTGGATGAGAAGCAAAAAGTCTTCAAAGAAAAATCAGTCCAGTTGCCACTTTTTTGCCTCTTGAAAAAGGGACAACAATGACCTGGATAAATGAGAATCTCCATAGACAACTTCTGGTTATAAATTAGTTGAATGAGGCAAGTCGTTCAACAAATTCATTGTTCTCACTGTCAGGAAATTTCTCCTTAGTTCTAGATTGCTTCTCTCCTTAATTAGTTTCCATTTATTGCTTCTTGTCCTGCCTTCAGGTGCTTTAGAGAATATCTTGACTACCTCTTCTTTGTTGCAGCCCCTGAGGTATTGGAACACTGCTATCATGTCACCCTTTTCATTAAACTAGACATACCCAATTGCAGCAACCATTCTTCATATGTTTTAGTCTTTTTCTAGAGACTTAATATCTTTTTTACATTGTGGTGACCAAAACTGGATGCCGTATTCCAAGTGTGGTCTAACCAAGGCATTATAAAGTGGCATTAACACTTTGCATGATCTTGATTCTATCCCTCTGTTAATGCAGCCTAGAACGGTGTTGGGGTTTTGTTTTTTTTGCAGCTGCAGCACACTGCTGGTTCATATTTAAGTGATTGTCCTCTAGGACTCCAAGATCCCTCTCACAGTTACTACTATTGAGCCAGGTACCACCTATACTATACTTGTGAATTTTGCTTTTCTTGCCTAAATGTAGAACCTTGCTTTTTCACCATTGAATTTCATTTTGTTAGATAGCACTCAATGTTCAAGTCTGTCAAGATCCTTCTGTATCTTAAGCTTATCTTCTGGAATGTTGGCTATTCCTGCCAGCTTGGTGTCGTCTACAAATTTAATGAGTTCCCCATATATCCCCTCATCCAAATCATTGATGAAGATGTTGAAGAGTGTTGGCCTAAAACAGATTGGGTACTTCACTGCATACTCCATGTAGATACTGTTCCATTGAGGGCTACACATTGAGTGCAATTGGTAAGCCAGTTACAAATCCAATTGGTGGTAATGCTGTCTAACCCAGTGGTCCCCAACCTTTTTTATGCCGTGGCCCGGTACCGGCATCAGCTGGGCGCCGCCATCTTGTTTTGATGAAAAAGTGCTTCCGGTGAGCTCACCGGAAGCACTTTTCATCAAAACAAGATGGCGGTGTCAGCGTTTAGTGAGCTTTTCCGGGTAGAAATGGCTTTCTGCCGAAAAGCTCACCGAGCGCCACCATCTTGTTTTGATGAAAAAGTGCTTCCGGTGAGCTTTCTACCCGGAAAAGCTCACCGGAAGCACTTTTTCATCAAAACAAGATGGCGGCGCCCAGCAAACCAGCGGCCCGGTAGGATTTGTTCCACAGACCGGTACCGGTCCACGGACCAGTGGTTGGGGACCCCTGGTCTAACCCATATTTTTCTATCTTATCAAGTAGTAGGTTGTGATCTACTTTTCATATAAAGGTTGTTAGCATCTAAGGTTCCTTTCAGTAGACGATCAGAAATAGTATTTAGCTTATTGCAAATGTATTTTGTTAAAAACCGAAAGCTACATAAAACATGCACTTCACCATTGAATAGTAAACCTTTCACTGGTTTATTACAGAAAGGACCCAAATCTAATCTTCTAATTATGTAAATTTATCACTACATAAATTGGGTGTTCCCATCTATCTTTAAAGTGGCAACTTTAATAAATAAGTATACAAATAAATTAACAAATACATGAATGCTGTTATTGATTCTGGCAATTGTGCTTTTCAGCTTGTGGCAGACAAGTTTTGTTTGTTGCTATGATCTTTGATACAGTATATGTCAATAATCAGCCGATCGCTCTGGAGAAGAGAAGGAGTAGGGAAAAGAAGAGACAAGGAAACCCAGCCATATAGTTGAAATCAGAGATGGGCAACTTTTTAATGGATGGGGCTGCACTTCATGTTCTTTGGAGGAAAGCTTCATTGGTATAATGAAGTAGGCCGGAATATGTTACTAAAGAAGCAGTGACCAGAATGCTTTGCTTTTTTTCAATCTGTTGGGAAGATTAAGGATTACTGAGAAAAGGAATCTTGCAGTCTTGAATAGTATCAGGTATACACTGCAGTTTACATAGGATTTTGTGTTAAAATGAGAAGAAACCATGCTGAACTAATATCACCCAAAAAATGGATGATTATTGGAAGAAACTCTGGGAAAGATGAAAAGGGCAGGAGAGAGGATTGAAAGTCATGGAGGCTTTGGGACTAAATATTGCTCTCTTATAGTTTAAATAGTTCAAAACGTGATTGAGAACGATTAAACACTGAAACATATGACATTGTTTACGAACAATCTTAATTTGCTATAAATACAATTTGGACATCTGCATATATTTCATTGATCTGCCTAGGGAAGATTGCAAATGAATCCATTATGGAAAATTCGACAATCCAAATTTCCAGTTCAGTTAATTCACATCCATCAGAATTCCATTTGCCATTTGTAACCTGCTTCTGGCCAGAATATAATCAGTTTGCTGATTTCCTTATAATTCTGTTATATTTGATATTGCTGCTGAGTGAGTCTAGCTCAATTAAAGGTAGGTCTTGAATGCATCAAATAAAAAATAACTCACTAAATATCTTTGGTTAATAATGTGATTTTAATTCTGAAGGGTTGCTTGAATCTGCTTTATAAGCATAATGTGAACATTCCCCTGGAGTCACAAAAATTAGCTTTGCATATCCCATATCTATTTAACACTATGTACATTCCTTGACTCTTTATAATTTATTCTGGTGTGGCATGCATGAGAACTTAATTGGAAAAATAATGTAATATTGGAATCAACGATATGAAAAATCTGTTTTTCTCTATTTGAATAATATTACCATACATTTTAAGCACAGTGGATTTTCAAAAATTATATAGGTATAAGAGATGGCTGATGCAAAAAAAGTACATCTAGGAGAACCTTTGAAGTCAAACATTTCCTTTGCTGAATGTTTCAGAGATGAGTTTTTATATTCATTTTGCAAAATTCTGTTAAGTTAAAGTTAGCAATGTAAATTAGTGCCAATGCTAATGCATGTAGCTTTCTGGTTTTACTAAAACAACCTTCCCATCTCAACGCCCTTCACTTTTTGTAATTATAACTACATTTCTATTCTTGCAATTTAGTGGCCACAACATCTGAAGCTCTTCTATATTCACAAACTTGTTTTTCCCCCAGGCTTAAGTCCATCTTTACCATTGTTTCCTTTCTTTATTCCTCACAAAGCAGTCTGAGATAACTATAATTATTTTTTATTGGCTTCAAAACACTGAAAACACAGAGAAGGACCATGATCCAATCCAAGTTTACTTATGTGGCTTCCAGTTGCCCAATAGGAGACTGGGAATAACTTTATTCAGTCAGTATCCATTTCCTGATCACCAACCTGTAATAGTAAAAATCTTTTCCTTCTCCAAATAGAAGGTAAATGAATAGCTACTATTACCTCCTCTTTGTTTTTCAGTACATACATTTGTGTGTGTTTTTCTGATGGTTTCCAAAACATCAACCACAAGAGATCTTACCATGATAGGGAGCTTATGCTAGAAAAGATCAGATGTTAAAAAAACAAATCAAATCAAAAGCATTTACGTTTTCCAAGATTTCCTAATCACTTTGCTGCCAATCCTCCATTGCATTTAAAAGACCCTCTGATTCATGAAAGTAAAATGTTCTACTGTTAGTGATTTTGTAACCAGGAGTTTTTCCTAATAGCTGTGACCATGGTTACACGTTGCTACCATGACTGAATTGAGAGGAATGGAGATAATTTCTTAATATTAGTGGGAGAGATACACCCCAAGAACAGCTTGCTGAATTTCTATGGTGGCAGGAGGGTACAATAATGGTTGGCTAGAGTCAAGGAACCAGAAGGCAAGAATGGGTGAGAAAAAGGACCATCTACAAAGTTTGAAGAGCCAAAGTAATTCAGAGGAAAAGGGAAGCTTTCTGCAGTTCCCAAACAGGTAGATAATTTATAGATACAGATAATTAGAGTTGGAAGGGACCTTATAGGTCATCTAGTCCAACCCCCTGCTTAAGCAGGAGACCCCACACCATTTCTGACAAATGGCAGTCCAATCTCTTCTTGAAGATCTCAAGTGATGGCGCTCCCACAACTTCCGAGGGCAAGCTGTTCCATTGGTTGATTGTTCTCACTGTCAGAAAGTTTCTCCTTATTTCCAGGTTAAATCTCTCCTTGATCAGTATCCATCACCAGAGCAGAGTCAGAAATGACTTGGCCCCCCAAAAGCAGAGTGCAAAAACTCTAAGCCCCCCAAACTTTAAGTGCAAAGAGGTCCCAAGCTTTTCAGTATTGGTAGTTCTAGATGTTCTAATGTCCAATTGTGCTATACCGTTCTGCTTTCTTTCATTGTATACATGAGATAAGGCTGAGTTTAGATACCCCTAGGAAACAGTTAAAAATGCATTTCATAATCCTCTAGTGCAGTCTTTTTCAAAAGGCCTCTTGTGTCATTCAGCATGATAATTTGCACAATGTTCCTTGTAGAATTAACAATATCTATAGGCCAGTGGATAAATGAAGAGTGTGTTATCATTCCAGTTGTTTTATGTAGTTACAGACCTTAGTTGATCAACTGAACTTCTTCTTTGGCTATGCATGCTCCAGGTTTTAATGTTTAGCATCTTTATTTAATTTGCAATATCTTCAATTAAACTTGAGAAACAACAAAAATGATTCAAAACCCTGGCTGTAATAGCTTGCTCAAAGCCTCACTCAATACACCTTCATGTATTTAAATGTTGGACTGATAATCTGCCATTTAACCAGTACATGATAATAGGGTACTATTATTATTATTACTATTACTATTATTATTATTATTATTATTATTATTATTATTATTATTATTATTATTATTGTTGTTGTTGTACACAAAAATGACAGTATACACAGCAGACGAGATAAGCATGCTGGGTTTCATATCACAAATCACTAGTCGAACACTTCCCAAGTGTTCAGAACTGCGTGATATATCAGTGGATTATGCAAGCAGATCCCAGTAAGGTGGCCTTCTGCAGCTGACCAATGGTGATCTTGTCAGCGCCAATTGTTTTTAAGTGCTTGCCTAGGTCTTTATGCACAGCACCCAGTGTGCCGAGTACCACTGGAACCACCTGCACTGGTTTATGCCAGAGTCTCTGCAGTTCGATTCTCAAGTCCTGATATCTGGTGACTTTTTCAAGTTGTTTCTCATTGATTCTGCTATCACCAGGTATGGCAATGTCGATGATCCACACTTTTTTCTTCTCCACAATCGTGATATCCAGGGTATTGTGTTCCAGAACTTTGTCAGTCTGTATTCGGAAGTCCCACAGTAGTTTTACATGCTCATTTTCGACCACTTTTTCAGGCTTATGATCCCACCAGTTCTTTGCTACAGGCAGATGGTAGTTGTGACACAAGTTCCAGTGGACCATCTGAGCGACTGTGTTGTGATGTTGTTTGTAGAGCTATTGTCTTGCAACGGCTCAGTATGTGATCAATGGTTTCATCCGTTTCTTTGCAGAGTCTGCATTTGGGGTCATCAGCAGATTTTTCTATTCTGGCTTTGATTACATTCGTTCTGATGGCTTGTTCTTGGGCTGCAAGAATCAGGCCTTCTGTTTCTTTCTTCAGTGTTCCGTTGGTCAGCCATAATCAGGTCTTTTCCTTATCTACTTTTCCTTGGATCTTTTCAAGGAACTGTCCATGCAGTGCTTTGTTACATCAGCCCGAGTTTGCATCGCTGTTTTTCTATATTGATTCTTGGTTTGCTGCACTTTGAGCAGCTTCCTCTTGTTGACCTCCATCAAAGCTGGTTCAACACTGTCTTTCACATAATCTGCCAGAGCGTGCTTCTCTTCTTCGACTGTCTGCTTCACTTGCAAAAGTCCTCTGCTGCCTGCTTTTCTGGGCAAATATAACCTGTCAACATCATTACACGGGTGCAGCACATAGTGTATGGTCATCAGTTTTCTTGTTTTCCTATCCAAGCTGTCCAGCTCTGCCTGTGTCCAGTTTATGATCCCAGCAGTATATCTGATGATGGGTATGGCCCAGGTATTTATAGCCTTGATGGTGTTACCGCCATTCAGTTTGCTTTTTAGAAGTTTTCTGACCCTTTGTGTGTATTCTTTGCTGACCACATTTTTCACTTGCCCGTGCTTGATATTATCCAGCTGCAGTATGCCCAGGTATTTGTAGGCTTCGGGTTGGTGGCACTTGATGGTTTGTCCATTGGGCATTTCAGCAGTCTGTGTTCCTGTTTCACAATTTTTCTGTATTTCTTTAAGTTTGACTTCAGTGAGCACTTTCTTCCGAGTGATGAATCGCCGTTGATTGGCTAATTGTAATTCAGTTATCCTTGAGTCTGGATATTCTTGTTTCCATAACTTGTACATCCTTTTTTGGTAGCCTCGGTTCTGCTTTGTAGTAGCATTTCATTACAGTGCGGTTCTCTGACATGGTGTATTTCTGCCGCTTCCAGTAGCCCTGCAGGCCCATGCCCTGGTTGCTCAGTTATGGGACCTGTGCCCTGTAGCCCACTTGTTGACGGATGCCCAGGTTCCCCAGCACCCGACATGGCCCTTGTTAACCTGGGCGATGACCAAGCCGGTATAGGTTTTGTTCGGTTGTGTTTCACCATGATTCATTGCATGGGTTGTTGGGTGCACTCAGTTCTGTTCCTCGGCCTAGACCTCTCTGACATGGTTGGACCTGCTGGTAGTTTGTACTACTGCCAGCACAGCTCTCAGCTTCATTGGAACAGTTAAGCCCCCCCATCATGCCAATTATTATTATTGTTGTTGTTGTTTGTTGTTAATCTTTGGTGTATTTCATAGCCTGGCTGGTAGCTCAACAGCTCGAGTCCTAACCAAGGACCTAGGAACTGTTAAGGTAGCATCGGAGGATATAAGCTGTTCCAAGTAGGGTGGTTTTTTGTAGAATCAAGGTATTCAAGTCTGATAATATCAGGATTTCCAAATAGCGAGGCAGCCCTTTAGGTATTGCTCCAAGGGCTCCAATCACAACTGGGATAACATATGGTTTCTTTTTCCAAAGTCTCTCAACTTCAATTTGTAAGTCCTTCTCAACCTGATGTTCCCAGTAGTAATCTAAACTTTTGGCACAGATTCCAGTGAATGATTTTAGCAACTCAGTTATGGCATTCTAAATAGTCAGTTTGTGAAATTTTATTGCATCCACTGATTAAATGGTCAATTATTTCATCTTTCTCATTACAGAGGCGGCATTTGCTGTTGGTGGTGATATGCTGAATCTTTGCCTTCATGCAATTTGTGGCTAAGGCTTGTTCTTGAGCAGCCAAAATAAAGCCTTCAGTTTCTTTTTTCAGTATTCCTGATTTTAGCCAATTCCAAGTAAGCTTTTGGTCAGCTTTGCCTTCAATACTTTTCAGGTATTGGCCATGCATAGCTTTGTTTTTCCAATTTTCAATTTGCTTCTCAATTACTTCTTTTTTTGTATTCAGCTTTTGACTTGGTTGTCTTCAAAAGGCCTCCTTTATGTACTTCCTTAATCATTGGCTCTTCACTTTTCTGAATGTAGTCATTCAAGCCATGTCTTTCTTCTTCTACAGTCTGCTTTACTTGTAGGAGACCTCGACCAACCTCTGCTCTCAGTAGATATAATCGATCAACATCACTTTTAGGATGCAAAGCATGATTCATACTCATAAGCTTGCTTGTTTTTCTGTCCAAATTGTCCAGCTCTATCTGGGTCCAGTCAATTATTCCTGCAGAGTATCGAATCACAGGTATAGCCCCGGTATTTATTGCTTTTATCATGTTTCCACCACTCAATTTGGATTTTAAAATCTTGCGAATTCTTTGAAAGTACTTGATTGAAGTTGATTCCTTGACTTTATTATGCATTAAATCAGAGGCTTCTAAAATCCCTAAGTACTTGTTGCCGGCTTCTGGTTTCATTGCCTTTATCATTTCTTCATTGTCAAGTTCTATTCCATCATTGTATATGACTTTGCCTGCTTTGATTGCCATAGTTGCACATTTGTCAATTCCAAAGTGCATGCCAATGTCCTAGCTAATTTTTTTTGTACTTTCAATTAGTGAATTCAGTTCACTTTTTGTTTTACCAAACAGCTTCAAATCATCCATGTACAACAAATGTGAAATCTTCAATCCTTTCTTTGCAAGTTCATATCCACAGTTCACCTTCTTTAAAATGGTTGTCATTATTATTATTACTATTACTATTATTTATTATTATTATTATTATTATTATTATTATTATTATTATTATTATTATTATTATTATTATTATTATTATTATTATTATTATTATTATTATTATTTAGCTTTCTTCTGGATTGCTTCAGCAAGCTGACAGATAGTGGCTATTCAATCAAGAATGCATAAAAGATAAAAATTATGCTGAAATAATAGGCAGAAAATAATAATAGTCACAGAAAAAATAGTGAAAACATCATGATACAAAATTATCCATACATTTAAATAATGTATAAATGAATCAGTTATAATTTAATGAAATGATTGCCAAAATACAAGCCTCCTCTTTATCCATAGTAATATAGATCTATACGAGCATTTTTGTATATAACTATAAAACTCAGTAAGATCCTGAAATCTTGTGATTGAACAATGCTTATAATAAAAAAAAACTCCTATGACCCTGTAATCCCTGTAATCCAAATGCCCAAATCACACTGACCCCTATAGATTCTTATTGGTTATTGGTTTTATCCCAGAGCCTATCAGTTAAAACTAATATAATATTGATAGCTTGTTAGACCAACATTTTTTTTTTTAATCCTTTGCTTCTTAACTAATTTACTTGGAATTAGACTCTGCTGTCCATCATGTCTTAAACTGGTTTATTTCTAATGTTATTGTCATGCATTCCCGCTGGCACAGCGTAGGCTAGCGCCAAATTTAAAACAGAAACGGCTGTGAAAGTCTGACTCACAGACGAACACTATACAGAAGCCTGATGATGGCAGATGAGATTCTGCTGAAACGTTGCTACAACTTTTAAAGCACAACTATAATGATGTGGGAAAATATACAAACAAAGCTGAATACCATATATATATACATACATACATACATACATACATACATACATACATACATACATATGTAGGTCTAGGTGTGTTCGGGTCTTTTCCTGTGTAAGATTAAGAGTATCTTGGCAATGTTTCGGTGAGGTCCCACTCATCATCCCCAGGCTAGTGCTTTCAGCTTCATGCCAGTGCAAGCAGTGTGTGATCGGAGCTGCCGTCTCTCTATAAATACTGATGGTGGGGGCTGGTGTGCTGGACTGGTTGGCTGCATTGCTGCCTCTTGATTGGTTGATGGAGTTGATGTTGGTATAACAGGCTGTGTGATGGCCTTGTGAGTTTTGTTGGGGAGATATCCTGGATCTTGTGCTGTAATCTCCTGGGTCGTTAGTTTTGTAGTGATCTTTTTTCCATTAGCCTCTCGTGTTTTAACGGCTTGGGTAATGGGTTGTGTGATGGGCTTGCAAGTTGTTTTGTTGTGAGTATCCTGGGTCCTGCATTGTAATCTCCTGGGTCGTTTGTGTTTTGATCTCTTTTCCATTAGCCTCCTGTGTAGTAACGGCTTGGGTAATGGGTTGTGTGATGACCTTGTGAGACCTATTGCTGTGGTATCCTTGGTCTTGTGCTGTGATATCCTGGGTCATTTGCTGTGTTGCAACTTCTTGAGTTCTTGTGGTGTAATTTCCTGAGTATTTTGATGTGATATCCTGAGAGGGTGGCTGTGATGTAGTCTATTTTCTGGATGGTGGTTGTCCTTTGTTTATAAGATGGGCTTGGGCCTGGGTCTGATGAGGGGGATTGGCGGTGGTGTCCCGTGTTGTTTTGGGTCTGGTGTTGGTTTTTGTGGCTGGGACTCGTTGGAGGAGACCCCAAACTCGAAGCCAGACTAAAGCCCAGAATGCTACATCACAGCCACCTGCTCAGGATATCACATCAAAATACTCAGGAAATTGCAAACCTGTTCATGGAAGAATTCAAATCCAGACCCCTAGCCAATTCCACTCACAAACCCAAACTATGGCTAAGATACATCGATGACACATTTGTTGTTTGGCCCCATGGAAAAGAAAACCTAAATAATTTCCTAACACAGCTAAACAGCACACACCCCAAAATCAAATTCACTATGGAAATGGAAACAAACAAACAACAACCATTCCTAGATGTACTAATCTACAAAATAACAGATGGCACACTAGGACACACCATATACCAGAAGAAAACACATGCCAACTGCTACCTCAATGCCCAATCCCACCACCACCCAGCACAGATAAACTCCATGGCCAAAACATTAATTGCCAGAACCAAATGCCTGGCAGACAAGACACACATAAAGACTGGACTATGCACCCTAACTAAAGTACTGACAGCCAACGGCTTCCACAAAAGCAAAATCACAGGCCTGATCCACAAAAACACACTGAGACATAATGGAGACCTAGAAGATGAACAGACCTATGGAACAGCTGTCCTGCCCTCCATAAGAGGCACTACAGACAAAATCAGTAAGATACTACACAGGCATCACATCAAGACTGCCTTCAAAACAGACAGAAAAATAGCAGCCATCCTAAGAAACCCCAAAGATAAGATTGACTTGTAAAATCAAGGCATATATGTAGTCTCCTGTGCATCATGCCCTACCACATACATTGGTCAGACCAATAGAAGAATAAGTACCCGCCTGGATGAACACAAATGCGGTAAAAAAGCTGGAACACACTTCCTCACTAGTCCAACACATGAAAACAACAGGTCATAGCATCGACTTCAATGGCACCAAAACCCTAGCCACTATAGAAAACCCCAGCCACAGAATTATCAGAGAAGCCATAGAGATTGAAAAAAGACCTGAAAGCATGAATAGAAGAGATGATTCCACCAGACTGTCAATTATTTGGAAGCCTGCACTCACAAACAAAAAAATCTCCACACCACAAGCCAGGCAAACACCTGGGCACAAACAGATCCCCCCTGATACCTCCAGCTCAAACACACCCCAACCAGGCACCCAGATGAAACCTAGCTTCCTAATAAATGATGGCTGTTCATTTACTCAGAGCCAAGCTGCACTAAAAGCCTCCAATACAGGAACACAATGTTGCCAGCCAATCAAGACAAAAAAAAGCCACAAAACAGATATTAGAAACACCAATCAAGCAGAACACAGCAAACTCCAAAACCAATAAACACAGACCAAGACTCCCAACCAATCAGGATGAAGAAAAAACCATTCTGGCACAGCAGTAGGCTAGCCCCAAATTTAAAACTGAAACGGCTGTGAAAGTCTGACTCACAGACGAACACAATACAGAAGCCTGATGATGGCAGATGAGATTCTGCCGAAACGTTGCTACAACTTTAAAAGCACAACTACAATGACGTGGGAAAATACCCAAACAAAGCTGAATACCATATATATATACATCTATCTATCTATCTATCTATCTATCTATCTATCTATCTATCTATCTATCTATCTATAGTATTCAGCTTTGTTCACACACCCATACATACATATATATGACACACACACAAAAACACAAACACACACACACACACACACACACACACACGTATGTATGTATGTATGTATGTATGTATGTATGTATGTATGTATGTATATATGTATGGCCTTCAGCTTTGTTCGGGTATTTTCCCACGTCATAGTAGTGGTGCTTTTAAAGTTGCCTGATCAGAAGCCTGATGATGGCAGATGAGATTCTGCTGAAACGTTGCTACAACTTTAAAAGCACCACTACTATGACGTGGGAAAATACCCGAACAAAGCTGAAGGCCATACATGTAAGTACCTGAAAACTTAAGAAAATATATCTATATCTATATCTATATCTATATCTATATCTATATCTATATCTATATCTATATCTATATCTATATCTATATCTATATCTATATCTATATCTATATCTATATCTATATCTATATCTATCTATCTATCTATCTATCTATCTATCTATCTATCTATCTATCTATCTATATGCAGGTCTTGGCATGTTCTGGTCTTTTCCCGTGTAAGACTGAGAGCATCTTGGCAACGTTTCGACAAGGTCCCACTCACCACCTTCAGGCTAGTGCTTTTGGCTTCGTGCTTGTTTGAGCAAAGCGTGATCGGAGCTGCCATCTCCCGATATATACTGGTGGGGAGGTTGACTGTGTTGTCATTTCTTGATTGGACAGCAACCCGTTTTGTTGAATATCTGTAGGATTTATCATGCCTCACAACTTTTTCAAAGCTCCTCATCAGGGATGGGATTCAAATATTTTAACAACCGGTTCTGTGGGCGTGGCTTAGTTGGAGGGCGTGGCTTGGTTGTCATGTTATTGGCTGGGCGTGGCCAACTCAATATCACTCACATCGATGCACACATCTCCTCGCCTGGCCTCTCATGACTGTGGGGATGCTGCAACAGTTGTAAGTGTGAAAAATGGCCATAAATCACTTTTTTCAGTTCCATTGTAACTTTGAATGGTCACTCCCCACAAGCAAAGTACCAGCAAAGGAGGGGGGGAAAAACTCCAGAGACGTTCCAGAGACAGGAAGTCTAGTCCTGCCAAGAATGTAATAAGGGTTAACAGAGAGGCAGTTTCTGTAAGCAACACCAGAACGTTTCCTTCCTGCCTTCCTTACAGGATTAGGCCAGTAATTTCTTCTAACAACCAGTTCTCTGAACTGCTTAGAATGTTAACAACCGGTTCTAGCGAATAGGTGTGAACCGGTAGAATCTCACTCCTGCCTCCATATGTCTCAACAGAATAGTGAAAGATGCCCAATATTTGTTTTCCAAAACCATGTTCAGTACAGACTAGGCTCCTCGACACAAAACTTTCAAATCTATTTGAAATCATTTTTGATTTAGGTCTTTCTTGTCAGAGGAAAGTTCTGCTCTGCTTCAGGCTTCAGATTCTAACAGGTTTTATTTTCCAACAGATCTAACACCTTGTTCCCAGCATCCTTCAAGCATGAGTTTGATTCAAGCTTCATTTGATCCACTGCTCAATAGGCCCTCTTTTTATCCGTTGTTCCTTGTTTACAACACCAACAAATGGCTAGACTAGCAGGGCACTGGCATCCAAGCCAGAGATTATTTTTGACATGAGCTATTTCCATCCTTTTCAGTGGTTCATAAAACTACCGTTAGTGATGGTATTATTATGTTTGCTGATGCCACCACTCAAGTAAAATATGGTGCATGACTCTATTTTCTATTAGGTACACCAAGCAGAAGACTAGCTTTTGTGCATGCTAGCTAAGAAGGTAATAAAAGAGCAAAATCACAGTGAGAGTGAAGCTCCTATAATAATGCTACCAAGTTACAGATATTAGACAAAATATAGGTATTTTGCAAAAGATAGTGCAAATATACTGCATTTGCAGTGCTGTGCACAATTTAGAGAATATGATCAGAAATCGTGTGTCTCTCCAGTCCCAAGGATGCTCTGGAGGTTTACTTATTTTTTGCCCTTCAGAAGGACAGCCTTCTGCTTCTCCCCTCTGATTTTTCTCTGCAGTCCTACCTGGCCCCCATCTCTCTCTTTCCTTCTTCAGCTTCCATATATTAGCTAATAAAGCATTTCTTCTTTCTGAAATCTCAGGTCTCCAATGCTCCTGCTTGGATTAGGAACTGCTATCCCTTCAAAAGACTAATTGACACTTCATGTATGGAAGTTCAGTGAAAGGTTGTCTAAAAGTTGGGGAAATCCTGTCAAATCCGGGTTTGAAAGCAAAAACAGACATCTCTTAATTGGAAGGCATCAGCCTCATGGGTGAAAATATGGAACAATCAAAAGCTGATGCGCTGGCCAAGAAAGCTAAGATGCTGCCTGTTGATAATATGAAATCTTTTCATAAGAGAAGAGATCAGTATCAGACCAGATGTGTGGCTGCCATTATAGGCCGTGCTGGTTATTGTGCCAGATATGCTGCTTGTCAGATCACATCACTCTTGCTTTAAACCCAGGCTGACAGCTACTGTATGAAATACATAGCTATTGAATTAAAGGTTTCTCGGAAGAAATCATACCAGGATTAAGTGTAATATATAGGAATATACAAATTGTGGCATGAATCTTTAGACTGATTTTTTTTTAAAAAAATGGTATCAAAGAGCATTTAGTGGAAATTATAGAAAACTCGGGAAATGTCTATCCAAAAGATCAGGTATATCTGTGTGGATGAAGACCTATACAATATAAAATTATATACAGGGAGAATCAGGTTGACAATATCCCTAGACCCCTCAACTAGTCTTAGGGAGATGAACTTTTTCCCCTTATTACACTATTGTTTTTCAATGGCATCCTACATTTTACATTTTACGATATGAAAAAAAGTGAAATTGTGTAATGGTGCTGAAATATGACACTTTCTTCCTTCCCCTGGTGAATCCAGTGGTAAGGGAGAAGGAGAATTTTGGCTGATCTCACTATGAGCCATTGGGAAGTCTTATCTTTAATCTGCATGATTCATCTTTTGATTAAGATTAGGAGTTCCAGAAAAGAGGACATATTTACATATTAATTTGTATAAAGTTAGTTTGCATATTGATTTTTGAAACATTCTGAGTCACTTCATCCTATAAAGTGTTACTTTTAAAAAAATTATCAATAATGTACAATCCTATTTTTCAAAAACAAAATTCTTTATTCTACTTTGGTCTATTCCTAAGAGGCAGGGGTGGGATTCAATTGATGTTACTACTGGTTCGGTGATAACGTTTTGCGTAGTTACAATAGAAGAATCATGATGGCACAGTGGTTAGAATGCACTATTGCAAGCTAATTCTGCCAACTGCCAGCAGTTTGATTCTCACCAGCTCAAAGTTGACTCAGCCTTCCATCGTTTTGAGGTTGGTAAAAAGAGGAGCCATATTTTGGGGGGTAATATGCTGACTCTGTAAACTGCTTAGACAGAGCTGTAAAGCACTGTGGAGCAGTATATGTGCTATTGCTATTCATTGATCATGTGGATACTGATTTGGTTAGGGCTGGGCTACAGCTGAGTTACAGCCAGTTATTATTGGCACTTTTAGGCTGCTTACAGGGACATCCCCATTCCATCTCTGACCATCTTCCATGGCCTTTTTGGCTTGGATCCTTGGCTTCCAGAAAGGCATCTGCCTTATATGTGTGTGTATATATATATGTGCAATATATAGTTGCTTTTTTGAAATATTTGTTAGGCAGTTGTGGGCTTCTTATAAATATACTTCAATCCTCTTTTGAAGAAGATTGTAGTATTATCTTGAGTATTGTCTTGAGTGAACATTAGCTCTGTGCTGCAGAGAAGGCTCTTCTAGACTGGAAAAAACAGACATTTTCTACTATCTCTGTGTTGTTGGTATCATCACCATTCGTGGCCTGACAAATATTCTGCCAAGAAGAGGTTTCATGTGGCTCCAATTTTACTGTTGTATTTCTTTAGTTGGGTAAGGAGTGCCATTTTACTTGCTCAATTCCAGTGCCATGGCTGTCCATGGCTACCTCTGGATGTTGCCAGCTAGCAGAACAGAACAGGACTGCCATTCCAATAATTGTGGATGGAGGTTACTCATTTTGAATAACTTCCTTCCTGCTTTACTGCTGGTAGGTGACATATAGAGGGAGGGGAAATGAAGCCAGGCAAATACACTTTTCTTAATTTGTCCTGTATTAAGAGCATGGCCAACACCAGTCATAGACCTTACTGAGGCAAAATAAGGTTTGGCAATCAGGATATCAAATTTCATGCCAACATAGTTTTCTGCTAGCTTGAGGACAATGGATAACACTTAACATGGCCATCTGGCTGTGCCAATAGACAACTCAGTTATAAATATCCAGTGAAATACAATGAAATAATATTTTGTTTCTACCCTGTTTTCTTATTTTCTTTGCTACTGTTCTATTTTCTATTAATCAACTTCTAAAATGCTTCAAAAAGCTATTAAACAGAAATTAATGCAACAAGTTAAAATAGTATTACATAAAAATACTTAATGGTAGAGTTGAATAGGGAAGGCAAGGCAAGGCAAGGCAAGGCAAGGCAAGGCAAGGCAAGGCAAGGCAAGGCAAAGCAAAGCAAAGCAAAGCAAAGCAAAGCAAAGCAAAGCAAAGCAAAGCAAAGCAAAGCAAAGCAAAGCAAAGCAAAGCAAAGCAAAGCAAAGCAACACTATGTTTCAGGAAGCTCCCTCAGCTGCAATTGGAGAACTCTCCACAGCCAACTATCTATGGCCAACTCGCTGCAACAACTTGCCGCAATCAACTCGCCAAGGACAACTCACCAACAACTCACTTCAACAATTCAGTTTAATTACTTAAAATAATTCTTTTTAAATTTAATTTTTGTCACATTTTATTTAGGTCTTTCCTTTTGCAGCTTTTCTTTAATGATTCTATGCCACTATTTCTTCAACATTTATGTTACTCTTGTCCCATAGCGAGTTGTCCCACGGTAAGTGGGCTGTGGTAAATTGTCCTAGAGTAAGTTGGCTTTGGTGAGTTGGTTGTGGTAAATTGGATGAGGCAAGTTGCTAGGCATTCATAAGGTGAATATCTCAGTGAAAACCATGGGCTATGTCATCACATCAACATAAAACCATGTTATTCTCAATTCACAGAAAACAGGTGTACTGTACAAACATATTGTATTTTTGAGCAGGATTAGCTATGTTTTCCATCTTGGTAACTATAGACTGGTTATTAAAAGACCTCCATAGACTATCCTATCAATTTAAAACAATAAAATAGAGGCAAGCATTCTGTCTTAACATTTGGAAGGCTCAGGAAGTAAGTCAGGTCATAATTCTATCACAGTTGCCCAAAGCCCACTTATGCATGAAGGCAGGAAGGAAAATGACTAGCATTCCTATAATAACCATGGGAAAAATCAGATTATCAGCTTGATTTTGAAACCCCTGCACAACCTAATGCTTTGAGTACTTCATATCTCCTGACCAATCTTTTACGAGTTATCCTAGATTGTTTTTGATATGATGTCCTATTATGCTATTCATAGGGTTAATCAAATAACAGTCATGATATTACAATGTTAATCCTACCTCTAATGTACTTGCATGTGAAGTTGCAATACCTAAGGCTGGAGCTTTTTGTCACAATATCATTATATCACAATGGATATTTCATCATTTTGGTATCATCATGGTTTGGAACAGCAACTTACAATTTTAAAGATTGAACCTGGCACATTTTATTGCACTCTGACATGATAGAGCAACCAATGAAGTTGGTGCATGACTTTTTTTCATTTTGCAATTTGAATTCCTGGCTGTCTTAATCATCTTAAAGGCAATTCTTTCAATCAAAATCATTTTAAAGACAAGCTCTGTATGTTTATCATTTTAAAGGATGGACCCTGACTATTGAGAAGAAAGTAACAATAAGGATTCATATATTAAGATTCGTATATTAAGATCCAAAACATAAATAAATGCCCTTTAATGCCTCCAACTTGGCCCCATTGTTCAATAATACTCAGTTGGAGATAAAACATACTCAAAAATAGTCTTCAAAAGAAAGCAATACAGTCCGAATTTAATGAACAGATAGAGGTGAAATAAAAAACTAAACAAACTACAATGATGAAATTTCCACAACGGAACAGGAGAAGTATTTATAAAATTCAAGGAGATAACAAGGCACAGTCTGTTGGAAGAACACCAGCCAAGATAACTTCAGACCAAAATAAAACACGCTTTGCTTCTGGCAACCTGTGTTTTAACCGTCTCTCTTATATACTCATCTCCCCAGCTGCAACCAATGAGGAGGATCATGGCTGCCTCCTCTCTTGCAAGCCAAGTTGTTGCCTTCTCAATTCCTCCCTGCATGTCCTAGAATGCAGAGGGGAAGGGCCTGGTTCTTCCTCTGACTGCCCAGCCGGCTTCTGCCCCCAGCCTCCTTCACAACCTCCAGAGCCACACCTCCACTCCCTGTCAGCTGTTCCTCCTCTCCCTCAGAGTCTGACTCTACCACACTTGGGGAATTTCTCTATGTGCTCTGGGCTATTCTGTGTGTGGTATTCATAAGTTTTTTAGATGTAGATTGGGTGTGTTAATGACTTAATAGCCAGCCATCAACATTCCAATCTATATCTAAAAAGCTAACACAACAACCACATGGGCTCCAGCAGGACTCTGAAAACTCAGAAAACAAAACCTCTGGTCCTGGTGACCAATTCAGCTTAAATCCTGCAACATTATCCCAGGACACGTATATTTGGCTTCATGCGAAAATAGTATCCTATCACAATATCATTAAATCCATTTTTGTTTGACTTAGCACTACCATGAATAAAAAGAGAAAGAAGCTTTTAATCTTATTTGTGGTCTGGTGGCAAGAATACGTGCAATGGATTGTGATTTCAGAAGATCACAAAAGCCTGTGCATATAAAAATATGGGATAAAGGGTCTGATAACAAAATATCTGCCCCAATTGTTGTTTATCAAGGCAGACTGAAAACACCAACCGCTTTTTCTTTTCCTACACTTTATTTCCATTTCCTTATATTGCTTGAACATGCCAATGATCCATCTTAATGCACTTATCTGCCTACATATTGGACAATATGCTATGCTCCAAGCATCAAAACACTTTAGCTGGAGATGTGCCATGCAGAAAATCCATAACAGAATTTCTTCCTCCTACAATCCCATGTATAATAATGGGATTATCTCTTATGAAATTTGCCAAATAATTGATGGATAATTCTGATTTCTAACAAGTAATTGTGAGATTGTTTATATCATTTGTCTTACACAATGCTGTCACTATCATGATCATAGCATGGGGTCCAGTTATTTGAGCAACAGCCTATCTCCTGCAGTTTGTGCCAGAGTTGACAGAGTGGGCATTGCCCAGGTCCTCTCAATTATACCATGTCATCTTTTGGGGCAGGAAGTGTGGCTTCTCTGTTGTGGTGCCTACTTCCTTGAATAAGGACCCTTGAGATCTGGACAGCATTCCAAAAAGTCTTAGATATCTTGCTATTCTCCCAGGCTTTGGGTTAGGATAGATGGAATCACCCTTGTTGGAAGTTATTGATATTTTTCATATTCATATTGATGTTGTTGCCTGTGCTACTTGTCATTTTATGACATTGTATCTGTATTCCCTTTTATATAATGAACTGTATAGAGTTGCTCTGGGGTCAGGTGGTGTTAAGGTTATTTATTCATTTTCTTTCCTAATTCAGATTCTGTGATTTGTCTGATAATTCAGAACATCCTTTCTGATGTTCATACTTTGACCAAGAGGAGGGAAAGATAAAATATGCTGAATATGTACAATGTACAATGATCATGAGAGATTTTGCGAGCAGAACTGAGAAATTGATTACAAATATTTGGGTTCCTCTCATTTAACAGTGAATGAAGAAATGGGACACATAGGTTGCATTTTGGAAGCTGAACTTCCTTGTACAACAACATAAAAAGAACCCTTCTGCCGAGGTCACAAGGCCCATCTATCATGGTGTTTTGTTCCCACAAGTAGATGCCAGGGCTACTAATGTGACATGAGTTTAAAAGACCACCCAGGTGTGTATATCCTTCAGCAACTGGTATTCAGAGGCCCAAAGCTCCAATATTGAAGTGCTGAGTCTATTGTCATCTTGAAGAGTCTATATGTGTGTCTATACATGTATTTTAATATCGGGTGTTCTTATGCTTGGAATCCTCAGTGAAGATGAATATATTAACTTTTGTTGACTAGAATCACCTGTTTTAATAATAAGGCCTTTCAAGCTAAGTGTAATAACCGAAATTTAGTGCTCAGCCAACACATTTAAGCTCTTTAGAAGGATGCTAATCTGCCTAGTGATGCAGAAGCACAAGCAACTCGTGCTGGGAGTAAATGTTGATGTTATTTGACCCTTAATATCCATGCCCAGATTTGAAGTGACATCTATGATTTTCAGAAAATGAGGCTTTATATGGTTTCATTTCTTTTTTTGCCTGTTCTTCAAAAGCAAAAGATAAGGGAAGTTCTACTTCAAAGAGCCAATCCTTTGAAAAGGCAGATGATTGTGTTAACCTTACCTGATGGAGCCACTGGATTATCTGAAGAAGGTCTGATCTATTTATTTTCCCCTTTTATAAATAACTCAAGGTAATGTCCAACACACCTTCCTCTCCCTATTTATCCACAAGAACAAGCCTGTGAGATGACTGACTGGCCCAAGGTCACCCAGCTAGCTTTCATGGCTAAAACAGGAATAGAACACATGGCCTCCTAGTTTCTAGTCTCCTGCCTTAACCACTAGATCAAACTTTGGAAGCTTTGGAAAACCATCTTTGCTGAACTTATTTTGAAGTATACAATGCAAGTATTGCATTCAATAATAATAATAAGAATTTTAGCATTGATATAGCAATGGAACTGAAAAAAAAATCATCAAATGATTCAAAACGCAGATTGTGCAAAGAAGTTGAAGAAACAGTAGATCATATACTCAGCTCATGCAAAAAGATTGGGAAATGATTATAAATAATGACATAACATAGTCACCAAAATGATTCACTGGAACATCTGCAAAAATTATCACATGCCAGTAATGAAATGTTGATGGGAACATAGAGTTGAAAAGTAGATTAAAATATTGTGGGGCTTTCTGAATGTGATAAAGCCACTCAGAGATTTGTTGAACTGTGAGATGGGCATCAAATAAATGTAATAATAATCAAGTCTTAACTTATAACACACCATGTTTAACTGTGGTTGAAAAGAAGAATGTGTGGATAATTGATGTGGCAATATCAGGAGATAGTAGAATAGAAGACAAAGAATTGGAGAAGATCACAAAATATCCAGATCTGAAACTCAGATTTGAAAGATTATGACATAAACTGCCCATGGTGGTCCCAGTGGTCATTGCAACATTGGGTGCCATATTAAAAAATCTTGAATGGCATTCAGAAAAAAAAATGCATTGACTAAATATCCATCTGTCAATTACCAAACTACTGGCCAGACTACTTGGATTACATATATACTACACTGAAACATTATGACATCTTCAGTTCTTGGGAAGAACTAGTTGTGTATGAAGGCCAACACCAGCTAAAGAACCGCCAGATGCAATTTCATATGTTATGTATATAAGGATACTTTATAATAGAAAATGAAAAGCTAAAGTGCTCTGGGACTTTAGAATTCAAACAAACAAGCATCTGCCACACAACACTCTAGATTTAACAACTCTTAATAAAAAAGACAAATGAGTCTGGTTAGTGGACATTGGAATATCTGGAGACAACAGAATAGAAGAGTAAGAACTGGGGAAGATAACAAAATACAAAGATCTGCAAATAGAAGTAGAATGACTGCAGCAGAAGTTGGCAAATATGATATCAATAGTAATAGGTCCCTTGGGTGCAATCCCAGAACATCTGGAACATGATTTGAACACCATCAGCATTGACAAAAATCACAGTCAATTGCAAAAGATAGCTTTACCTAGAATAGCTTACATCTTTCAATGATACTTTCAACACTGTCAAACAACAGCATTTGTCTATTTCAGTTCCTTGGAAAGGACTTGACAGGTGGATAAAACTGACAAATCCAGTATAAACATCAGGCTGACTATGTGAGCAACTATAATTTATATACTGTCCAACTACTAGTGACTCTGGGCAGTTTCCAAATGTGAAAACATTTAAAAGAACAATTTTAAAAAACCAGAAAAACAGTGCAAGACAAATAGCAACAATGGCACACATACATGCATATGTGTGCATGCACACACCCACCCACCCACCTACCCACAAATAGAACAAAGGAGGAAAGGGGCATCAGAAGAAATGTGAAAAGGTTACTGGGATGAGGAGTGGAGGAAAATGGGAAATTGAAGAGGAAACAAATAACTCCTGATAATTTTTTACACATAAAAGGGGGGAAATCCCAGTATTCTAGCAACAAAAATACAAATAGCAGAGATGGTAAGCAGTGATTCATATGTATTTCTTTGTTTTGACAGGGGAAATTTCCTATCAAAGAGGAGATTCTAAAAGATGATTTAATGGGTAGTTGATGCATTTGTTGTTGCTATTCTCATCACAAAAAGCTTCCTCTTTCATACAACCAGGGACATCTGTTTTGTTTTTATTTTTCTCCACCTAATGTGTTTCTAATCTCAGAAGCAATTTTGAAAAGTGGCATTTTCTTGCTATTCTGCAGATCATCTCTTTGAATCATTTGCAATCACTTATTTTAGCACTAGAGAAACCTTTAACAACAAAAACCTTTTAACAAAAGGAAGATAGACTGCAGAAAGCACAAGCGAAGTTACTTCTCCTGTGTGTTGTGTGATGGTCCTGTGTCCAAAATGGACAATTGACTTCCTAACTGTAATCAGTAATTTGAGGACTGGAGCTTGGGGGTGAGAGAGGCAGGAAGGTCATTAGCGGAAGCCAGCTGAGTGCCAGGCTGAAAACTTAGGAACTGGTGGTAGAGTGGTGGCTCTAATTGCACTGCCAATCAGCTATTTGCTGATCAGCTGATTGAGAGCATGTTGTTCCAGGACAACGATATGGTTGGCAGCTGAAGAGTAAGGTACTCAGCCTTGGAAAAAATTGTAACCTTCATTGCAAAGTCAGCAGTGAAGATAGGAAAGTTGTGAGTAAATACTTCCATTAGGGACTCTCTTGTGGCACCAAGAGTGGTGAAATGTACTTATTTTTTTCCACTTTTATTATATCTGCAGGTACCTAACCAGAAGCCCTGTTTGGGGTGATTCAGTCCCTCAAGGATTGATTCATTGTTCTTGGCATGTATTGGATAAAGTTGCTCAGATTTGTTGAGAGGTGGACTCTGACTGAGCAATGCTATGGAATGGATGGTCTGACCAGTTTGGGGGTTGACCGTGATCCTGAGAAAGTGGTCAGGGTCCTTGGGGCTCTGAAACCTGCCTCCTGTGTATTAGATCCATGTCTCCCCTGATCAATTAAGGCTACCCAGCATTGGTTCTGGGGAGGTGGCAAACATCCCTTTGTAGAAGGAGTTCACGCTACCTTGAAGGAAGGTCTTTCTTCAAGAGGTAATTGTTGGCTTCGATGGTTTTGGACAATTTTAGCTCAATCTCCAACATTCCCTGAGAAGATAGTAGACTCACAGCTCTAAAATACCCAGAAAAAACCCATTTGGACTCTTTTCAATATGTATTCAGCTCAGGGGTAATACTAAAGCAGCATTAATTATCGTTGAGGATGATCTCTAGCAGGACAGAGACAAGGATAGTAGGCTCATGTGTTCCCTTTTAACTTCTTGTAGGTTTTTGATACCATTGACTGAAGTATCCTTCTGGCCCAGTTTAGGGAATTGAGAGTCTCTCTCTCTCTCTCTCTCTCCCTCCCTCCCTCCCTCCCTCTCCCTCTCTCTCTCCTTCCCTCCCTCCCTCCCTCCCTCCCCCCCCCACATGCGCTATTCTTCAGTGATTATCTGCCTTCCTCTGAATCTGCTTCAGAGTGGGGGACATAGTTTAGCCCTAGGCTCCTCATTTGTGATTGCCTCAGGGTTCAACTCTGCCCTGAATGTCCACATGTACTGTATATCTACTGGTGACAGTACTAGTCTCATCATACCATTATTACAAAAAAACCCAGGGCACACAGGATAATTCTCCACTTCCCTGCTGCTTTCAGATCTTAAACCTGCTATAACATATAAAGTTGCCAGGTTCTGCACAGCAGTTCTTAAAATCCATCAGATGATGATGACCTGTGCTATAAACTAGCTCTAATGAGCTGAGTTGTCATACTCTGTATATGCTCTGTATTGTGATAGATCTGGTCTGCCACACATTAACTCTTATGCTCCCCTATACCCATCTAATGTTCCTACTCCTCCTTTTAGATTCCTTTTACACTTTTGTTTTTTACTTTGTTTTTTGTGTTTTAGCTTTCTGTGATTATTTTTAGACTCTAATGTATTTTCTATGCTTTTAATTGACTGTACCCCCACTTCCATTTGCCAAAAATATTTATAAAAACTAAAACATATCCAAAATCAATTCCTTCAGAATATGTTCAAAACATGGAAAAGATAGGCCCCTAAATTAGCAAGACACCCATCACGTCTTCAGTTCTCTAGAGTTCATTCTGATTTTTTTATAATGTATACTAGATAAAATTAATCAATTCCATGATTTGGAAATGAAAGTACATTATAGTTTAAAAATTGTTTACTACCCCAATAGTTAAATTAATTAATTCACATTTCATGATAACCAATAGATTGGACTACTGAATAAGCGAATAATGGGAAAGAGCTGCGGAAACAGAAAAATGGTTCCCAGAATGGATGAAATCGAGCAATAGCTTGGCATTTTAAAAAATGGTTTCATGCTGCCTCAAGAATAAGTGAGGGAGAATTATTTCAGCTGCATCAAACACAGCACTTTCTGATTTTTTCCTCTGCCCATTTATCAGACCAATTTGTTTGATGCAAATTGAATGTTTAACGCAAGCCACATAACTGAAGCCAAATAAAGGTAGCATAGGTTGAGGACCTTAAATATCAAGCTTTTCTGTTCCATATTTTTTTTGCAGGGGGAGGGGGGGCTGGTAGAATGTAATCTTTCCTGGGATTTTCAGACTGCTAACTAAAAGCTGTAACTCATCATGGAATGAGGAATGCAGAGTGGAACGAACAGGGAAAGTGACACAACTAATTGAGCCATACCAGAGCTGTGTTGCCAAGATGGCAACAACAAGCAGCAGATTTTTGAAGGATTTTGTTTGCAGATGAAAACACCGACCCTTATTCAGGTCAATGCTTTTAATAATGGCCATGCTGTGGCTTGAAAAGCAATTTACAACTAGGGAAGATCTCATGGATACATTCAGGATGTTTTCAGTATATTACCAGGGTGAACACAAGGTGAATTCAGGAAGCTATTTCCTGTCAAGTGACTGCATTGCTTAATAACTGCAAGTCAGATGAGTAGGAAATGACAAAGGCCAAGAAATTACCCCTTCTGCTCACACAACTGGAATGGAGGACCACTCCATCTCTTCTCATCTTTTAGCAACCTAATTCCTCCAACACTCATAAGGTAAAATTTAGTATTCTTCTGTTAGGGAGCCCCATGTTCTGACAGAGAGGAAAGGGTCAAGCTATTCTCCAAGGTACCTGAAGGTCAGACAAGGAATAATGGATAGAAACTGATCAAGGAGAGATTTAACCTGGAAATAAGGAGAAATTTTCTGACAGTGAGAACAATCAACCAATGCAGTGGTCCCCAACCTTTTTTGTACCAGGGACCGGTTTCAAGCAGAAACACTTTTTCAAGGACTGGGGGGGGGGGGGAGGAGGCTTCGGTTTCCTCCCGCCTCGTTCCTCTCTCAGTCGCTCTCTCGCTGCTCCACCAGCCCAGGAAGAAACTGCTTCAAAGAAGCCGGGGGGGGTGGCTTTTCCTGTCGCCGTAGCTCCTCCGAAGCGCCCGTTTCACCCCCACCCCGCCCGCCCGCGCGCGGTTCAACCCAGTGCTCCGTTCTGCCTGCCTGCCTGCCTGCCTTAGTTTCTGGTTGTTTGGGAGCAGCTTCGGCTGAGAATAATAACTATTCGCCTCTTTTACTCAGCTGAAGCTGTTCCGAATCAACCATTAACAAAGGCAGGCAGGCAGGCAGGCAGAACGGGGCACTGAATTGAACCGCGCGCGGCGGGCGGGGTGGGGGTGACCGGGCGCTTCAGAGGAGCTGCAGCGACAGGAAAAGCCACCCCCCGGCTTCTTTGAAGCAGTTTCTTCCTGGGCTGGTGGAGCAGCGAGAGAGCGACTGAGAGAGGAACGAGGCGGGAGGAAACCGAAGCCGCTGAGCCAGAGAGCAGGACAGGCTTTGGTTGCTTCCTCCCTCCCCTTCTTTCATTTGTGTCCTTGATCCCTGATTCCAGCAGCATTCACCGAAGGCGAAGAAAGCCGCCATTTTTTTTTTAAAAAAATTTCTTTGTGGCCCGGTACAGAGTGCTCCATGGCCCGGTACCGGTCCGTGGCCCGGTGGTTGAGGATCCCTGAACCAATGGAACAGCTTGTTTTGGGAAGTTGTGGGAGCTTCATCACTTAGATTTTCAAGAAGAGATTGGACTGCCATTTGTCAGAAATGGTGAGGGTCTTCTGCTTGGGGGGGTTGGACTAGATGACCTACAAGGTCCCTTCCAATTCTGATTTTCTGTAAATCTGTAAAGCTTTAATGTCACATGATAGACCCCAGTTTAAGCATTGACTGCTGATCCAACAGATCACTGCTGGCTTCAGGGCTGTCCACAGGGCAGTGAAGGCTAAACACACACACACACACACAAGAGGGCAAGTACAACAACACAACACTTGTTAAAAAATATTTGATCACAATGCTGTGGCCTTTTTGAGTTTCCTGACCCACCCAGATCTTTTGGCAGGCTTCAGGTAATAACAAAACCACAATGCAATTACTGTGAGAAGGGTCATGCAAGATTAAGATCACCAGTGAGGTGGGAACTACATGACCTGCTGGGCTTCAAGGACATCTGCTTATTTTTTAAAATTTAAAGATATTCAAATTATGCCTCATTCAGTTCTTGTCTTCCTCCTCCTTCAGTGTGTTGTGTTGATTTCCTGCACTGTATTCCCCACCCACCCCTTAATTAGTATAGTCCAAGGTTTCAACATCTGGAAGTAGAGCCTGGAAATAGCTGCATTCCCAGCTGTATCATTCAGCTACCTGTAATGTAATATACATAATATTAAGCCAGTCATTGTGGTTTGCAGTCATGGTTTATAGCTCACAGATTGAGGTAAAGTTAGCCAATCACAAATCAACCAATCCACAAATTGGGGAATTTAAGGCTTACCGCAAAGTTTGAACCAGGCAGTTCTGAATCTGCAGAAGTCTAATTTAAACATTATACCATTTCCTTCCTTGGTCTTGAGTTTCACCTGGCTTAATTCTCTAGTCAGACACTTGATTTTTTTATTTTTTTGTATAGTTTTGTAAAATATTATGCAGTAACAGTGAAGTGAAAGTTCCCAGTGGATAACTTTTGGATTAAAACTGCAAGACAAAGAGCAGGGGAAAAGAAAAAGACAAATGTCCTTTCCTTTATCATGTTACGGTGGCCATTTAGTAGCTATACAGATCCTACCTCTTTCCTAATTTGCATTGTACAATATAATTTCCAGATGAATTTCGGGAAAAGAAAATGGCTGATGAACTTGTTTGTTGCCACCAGTAATTGATCTCTCTAGTTTTACTGCATGTCGCTTTCATTAGACTTGCCAAGATATGTCACTGAATGGAAGGATAAAACTGCAGAATGACCAGCAGTGTGGTTTATCATGCTATTAAATATATAAAATAGAAAAATACTTACAGCACATGGGCAATTTTGATTGACTTCAAAAAGCTAAGCAGGATCCATCTTGGTTAGTAGTTGGATGGAAGAGTGACAGGAAACCTGAGAATGATAGACTAGATAGGGAATTAGGAAAAAATGTCCTAGATTAGAACACACTGACTAACCAGTTCTGTACTGCTGCCAATAAAACTGCCTAGATCTGTCTAGAAATCCACTAAGTTTGATTCCAGAAATCCTTTACCTTGACTTTTGCTGCAGACTGTACATTAATGGTACTATATAAATCCTCATCTTTAACCAACAAAACAGTGAAAAACAAGCATAAAAGTTAGAACGTGAACAGCTAAAACTATCTTTTGGACCTGGCCAGAAAAAAAGTTAGGCATTGAAAAACTGCCTTCTTTTTTCTTCATTTCCCTTGTTTAAAACAGGAACAAAGATGATCTAAAAAGAAGCAATCTCGTCTTTCTAGAGAGTATGTTCTTAAGAGTGTAGTGGTTAAAGTACTGGATTGACACAAGCTTATGTCCACCCACAGCCATGGAACTTCAGTGGGTAACTTTGGTTTGGTCACTCTGTCTCAATCCAGCCACCTCACAAGAATAAAATAAGGTGAGATGTCACTGGAATAACGTTTGAGCTCTTGAAGGCAAGGCAAGAAAAAATGGGTGGGGTGGGGAATATGCAATCATCACAAGGCTATAACTAAGAGAACAACAGAAAAAGATACCGTTTGGAGATGTATAAAGTTGCATTTTACAAACATTTTCCTTCTTAGTAGTAGTGCTCTCAAACATCATTGAACAATTTCCTGGCAGCTGAGGTCTCACTTTGGTTATTTTTATTTTACAAGAATGCAGCATGAAGGATAATAAAACCTCTTCTTGTTCACTCTCTTTTCCTTTTTTTAAACATGTCCTCTCTGCCATTGCTATTTTTACTACAGAATTTGCTCAGGTAATCCTCAATTTACAACTGCAGTATTCTACAATTTAAGCAAAAAGCAAAGCAAAATTAGTGAACATTTGCATGTGCACCTATACTTAATATTTGTTATTAACACTTCTTGTATACAGCACTTCCTAATTAATTTTAACAATTTTGTCAAGTGTGCTGTTTTAATTAAATGTAGCATAAGATATGTCTTTCAAAATCCAGCTTCCCAAGTATATACAATTTTTATGAAAATTTTGAGTTAAGAATGAGATGCTACAAGTCTCATTTTGACTATCTATACTACCTGGGAACCTGTATTAGTAGATTAAATTATTTTGCTTTTTTTTTAAAAAAAATAGTAGAATTATTTTGTATTTCTAAGTCTTGCTGTGGATTGATTGTGGAAATACAAATTTAAAAATGGGTGTTGAGTGAAATTGCTGAGTAAAATGTGCCTTCAGATTATGATCATGCTCACTAGTTTTCCTGAATCTTCCTATCTGACCACTGTAAGTAATAGTAGATCACTTCTGATCTGATTCATGACAAAAGTTCCTATAAATAAGGTGACAGCAAATGTGGCATTTTGGAACTTATGAAAACAACCTATGGATAGAAATATAAATGGAAATCTGTAAATTCAATATGATACTAGTTCAGAATCCAGCTGTTTAGAGTTGAATTCAACCAGTCAAGCTGCTTATAGCAATCTTGAGGGCTAGAAACCTACATTTTAGGACTGATATTCATCACCCTGCAATTATAATGTGCCAGTCTGACTCAGTTCCATGCAGTATTGTGATCTGCAGTATCTAGAAACACTGGGAACGAGAGCTTCCCTGTGAAATGATGATGCCCCTCCTGCTGTGCTGACTCCAGAAAGACCAAGATGGTGCCATAGAGATGAATTGCTCTCACTCTTTCATCCCTAACCAGATATCTGATTATATTCCAGTTGGATAAAGGAAAGCAGGCTAAAATGGATATGAAGAAAAGGTTGTCCCTCCCTGAAACCAGTAATTTTCTTAGCAGGTGGTTCTTGAAAGGAGAGTAACAAATAAAGTTTAAAATCAGCTGAAACTAATTTTCAGAATTATATTAGAGTTTTAACACAGGAATGTAGTTGAACAATGCCAATGTATTACGATAAAGGATACAGATTTAAATCTGTGCCAAGGAAGAATTTTATTTCTCCTGTATTCAGTGTGTGTGTGAGTGGGTGAGGTTATTTGCAAGCAGGAAGTTCTAGATTCAATTCTTAGCAAAGTCTAGGGCATACAAATAAATTCACCATGGCTGTAGTCTGTAGGGTTGTTTTTTTTGATACCAAGATACAATCAATTGAATGTAATGGCTCCTCTAAACTCATTCCCCAGATTTTATCAATGGCCCAAATGGCACAAGATTACGAAGTCTTGCAGAATTTTGGCAATCAAATTTTCATCTATAATTTCTCAAACATCAAGAGATGTGATGATTTTGCAAGTGTCTAGCTATTTTATTACTTTAAAAAATGTAATTAGGGCAGTGGGACCTTCTTAGGCAGAGTGTCGTGTTGCTATTTCTAATATATAGTGTTCCTGAATAGTAGTGGTTTTGTTTAACATGTGATAGAAGTGGGACATATTCAAATACAATCTTCAGTTGTAGACATTGTTGCTTAAAAGCTATCTTGTTCATGTTTGTATACACACAAACATCTTCATTTGTGGGCCAAATGACCAAATATGGATCATGACATTATAATTAAACCTCCAATTTATTTATTTCCATCATGACATCATTGCAAATGTATCTCAATCTTTTGTCATTGTGAATTTGTTTCGCTGGCACCATATCCAATAGTTGCCTCTTTCACCTCTGTCAAAGTAAAACATTATTTTATGGAAATCAGTTTCCACCCTCAAAAGAATCCCCACCCTGTTCCCAAATCCATACCCACCTAAAATGATATCTCTCTTTCTCAGGCAGCCTGGTTTTACTTCCTGGCATTTTACATCAAGGAAGGAATAAAACTGAATGCCATGCTTTGTTTGGTGCTCTTCCTCAGCACCGGTGCTAACGTTTTAAGCAGCGCAGTAAGATCACAACAACAAGGTTAATGTTTCATATCATTTATTATTATTTCCAGGTGTCCAAAGCACTAAGAATTTGCAGCTTAACTCTTTTGGGCGGGGGGGGGTTAGCTTCAGCTGTGACTTCCTGTCCTTGAAAATGCATGCTACATTTGACTATGTAGAAGATGCAGTCTTTTCTGGAGAATATGTTTTTCTTTCTCATTTGTATGTATTTAAAGGAAGACCAAACCCAGCTGGATTTTTGGGCTGGCTGCACCCCTGGAATTGTAAATCAAAGGCAAACCATGGAAAAAGGACAACATTCCCAGCCTCCCACTGGTTGCAAATTTGTTACTTTGTATAGAGAATTGTTTTCAAAGAAGAAATGATTAAAATGCTCAACTGAGATTTTGGATGGATGGATGGTAAGAAAAGCAAACTCAAAGCAAATTCTACAACATTCTGCCTTAGACATACAAATCAGCAGATAGCAAAGATAAAAGGTTGCAAGGATGCCAGACCTTTTCTAAAAGCAAAAACCAGTGTTTTCAAATTTATTACAAGCAAACTTGGATAGGTGGAATTAAAAGGATGTCTGAGAAGAAAAACTCCTAGAAAGAAAGTTTTTCATACAGTATGTGAGCTTGAACGGAACCTGAGCCTCCAACAGTTTGGTACTATTCCTATTGTAGTGATTCTTCTAGAAAGGACCATCTACTAGCTTATTACTTCTAGATTTTAGAGAAGATGGTGGAATTCAGGAGCTGAATTGTCTTCGTTCAGAAATTCCACTCCCCAAAGGACCAGATAGAGACTAAATCTATCAAAACGTTGATCCTGAATCATGTTCCCCAAGGCAGTGTTCTAGGACCAACTCTCTTCATACTCTACATAAACGACCTCTGTGATCATATTAAGAGCAATTGCGTTCTCTTCGCTGATGATGTAAAGCTGTTCAATACCACAGACAATACTGCTACCCTACAAAAAGATCTTGACTATGTATCCGAATGGTCAAACAAATGGCAACTTCAAATCTCAACAAATAAATGCTCTGTCTTACATATTGGCAAAAAAAATCAGAAAATAAAATACAAGCTGAATAGTCAAGATCTTGTTGATGACCCAAGCTCTGTAAAGGACCTTGGAATACTCACCTCTAATGATCTAAGTGCTAGAGCACACTGCAACTACATAGCCAAAAAGGCATTAAGAGTTGTTAACCTAATCCTACGTAGCTTTTTCTCTGGTAATATCACACTACTAACCAGAGCATACAAAACATTTGCTAGACCAATACTCGAATACAGTTCATCAGTCTGGAACCCACACTACGTATCTGATATTAGCACAATTGAGAAAGTCCAGAAATATTTCACAAGAAGAGTTCTCCACTCCTCTACTCGCTGTAGAATACCTTATGCCACCAGACTTGAAATTCTAGAACTAGAAAACCTTGAATTACGCCGTCTTCGTTCTGACTTAAGCATGGTATACAAAATCATACATTGCAATGTCCTACCTGTCAATGAATACTTCAGCTTCAACCATAACAACACAACAGCACACAATAGATACAAACTCAAAGTAAACCGCACCAAACTTGATTGCAGGAAATACGACTTCAGCAATAGAGTGGTCAATGTCTGAAATACTCTACCCGACTCTGTAGTTTCTTCCCCAAACCCCAAAAACTTTAACCTTAGACTGTCTACTATTGACCTCACCCCTTTCCTAAGAGGTCTGTAGGGGCGTGCATAAGCGCACCAACGTGCCTACCGTCCCTGTCCTATTGTTTCTCTTATTCTTTTATTTTTCTTATATGTAACCATTTCATGTATTCACAACTATGTATACATTTATACTTATTATCTTGTAAACAATTGGCAAATCAAATAAATAAATAAATAAAAATAAATAAATAAATATTACAAATTTCTGCTATGCTGTAAGATGTGGCAACTCCCTCTCTGGGTCTGTCTATTAAGTCTAAGTGATTACCACAAAGTGGGGGGGTGTCAAATTATTCTCTAAAGTACCTGAAGTCAGGACAAGAAGCAAAGGATGGAAACTAATCAAGGATTGAACCAACCTAGAAATAAAGAAAAAAATCGTGACAGTGAGAACAATTAATTGGTGGAATAGCTTGCCTTCAGAAGTTGTGAGTGCTCTGGCACTGGAAGTTTTTTTTAGAAGAGGTTGGACAGTATAGGGTCTCCTGCTTGGACATGGGGTTAGACTAGAAGACCTCCATGGGGTTGGACTAGAAGACCTAAGTAATGCCACCTAGCAGAATCTGCGCCTTCTCTCATGTACCTGTCCTCTAGCACAGTGGCCCCCAACCTTTCTTGAACCAGGGACCGGTTTCACAATTATTTATTCTTCCACAGACCGGTACCTGAGTAACGCGAGACTCCAACGCCATTGGGACGGCTCTTCATTCGAAGCCTCTCCCCCCCTTCGACGAAACTAAGGCGCGAGCACCCAAACGCCGCTTTCCAACTGAAAACCCGGAAGCACTTTCCAACCGAAAACCCGGAAGCAACCGAAAACCTGGAAGCGCCGTCGAAACAAGATGGCGGCGCCCAAGCTTTGCGGCCCAGTAAAAAATGATCCACGGACCGGTACCGGTCCGGGGATCGGTGGTTGGGGACCCCTGCTCTAGCACAGCAATGCCTTGGAGATTCACATGGCTCCCCCTTATCAACTTTCTTTATATTAAAAACGTAGCTCTTTCCCAGGCCTTGTGTTAGAGCAATGGCGGGGGTGGTGGTGGATTTTTGTCTGTTTTTTATCTTCATGGGTGGGGTAAAGTGATGATTATTCTGCTCTCAAAAATGCTGTCTTTTGGGATTTTATTAGATTTTTATTGTTATACTGCCCAGAGTCACTGAAGTTGGGCTGCCTAGAAGTTTAAAATATAAATAAAGTTAGATAAATAAAGTCTCACACTATCCCTCCCCAGCAGTCTTTTGTCTTTATAAGGCTTTCAACAAAGTAAGCCACCAGCACATCAGATTCACTAGCAGGTTTATAAGCCTTATATTTGCCTGAGAATGGTTTTGTGTGCTGAGCTGAGAAATGTGAGCCTCTGTAGGTTTCTACTGAAATGCGTAGGGTTTCAAATTTCCTATTCCCCCTTCAATGGATTTTTATTATTAGATCTATTACATTTGTAGGGTAGTCAGTTCCACCACAACTCTAAGCGCTGTACAATATGACACCTTTCATATGAAGCAAAATTAAACAATAGCATAAACACTTAGGGGGGAGCATATTCTAATATTCATCTGACAAGGAGAACACCATCACCCATTCTAATCTAGGGCCTAGAGAAAAGCAGATTTTAAGAATTCACTGAAATAAAGTCAGGGTGGGGACCATTTGAAACTCTGGAAGGATGCTAATTCAGAAGGAAAAGGCCCACTTTTTGGACTCTTTAGATGACACTGTTGAATCAATAGGATTGCAACATGATGACCCTGCCTAATTGTACAGGATGGACACCAACAATGGAAGGCTGGTGGTCCTTCAGATAACCAGACCTATAAGACTAAAACTGGATCAGAAGGGCAGAAGAAAATACAAATTTTTTGAATTCTGAAAGGAAGTGAATCTCAGCCATATTTATAAGTATTAAAACATTAAGGATGATGCCAATGATTATCAAAACATATTACCTATACAGGCTATAATCAAGTAAAAAAATCTTCCTTGGTTTACACTCTGCTCCATCTGGTCACAGTAAGTGGTATCATCTGGTGAGGTTGCCTCATTCCTCCAAATGTTAAGCAGGGAGTACCTAACTAGGAGACAGAGGAGAAATCACCACAAATGCCCAGGACTCAGTGTTACACTCCAAAGTCAAAGACATATCCTGGAAGAAGACAGGAGTAAACAACTTTCATATGGCTAAGAAAACTGAATGAATGGATTTCTAAGGATCAAACTGAGGTTGAGGGAATCATTAACTTCCTTGACCAACAGAATTCACTATCAAAATATAGTGAATTTAATTTAAAAAAACCTGTAATTGTCAGCGTATCACTGATAATAATATATTAATACGTAATGATTCAAATTTGTCATAAAATCTTGTTAAGAAATTAAAATTCATCTCCCTTAAAATTGAGAATAAAAGGTAAAGGTTCCGCTCGCACATATGTGCTAGTTGTTTCCAGCTCTAGAGGGTGGTGCTCATCTCTGTTACAAAGCCAAAGAGCCAGTGCGTTCCGAAGACATCTCCATGGTCATGTGGCCGGCATGACTAAACGCTGAAGGCACACAGTACACTGTTATGTTCCCACCAAAGTGGTCCCTATTTCTCTACTTGCATTTTTACATGCTTTCGAACTGCTGGGTTGGCAGAAACTGGGACAAGTAACAGAAGCTCACTCCATTATGCAGCACTAGGGATTCGAACTGCCAAACTGCTGACCTTTCTGATCGACAAGCTCAGTGTCTTAGCCACTAAGCCACTGTTCCTTTTTAAAACTGAGAATAGTAACACTGTAGTTAATTGTATGCCTCACAATATGACATGTATCAGCCAATTAAAAACTATTGTTAATTAAGAATGTCAAAGGCAAACAGAAAATAGAAGTTCTGTATAAGAAGATTATAAAAATATAACAGCCTAGTAAAAACCAATCAATTCACAGTCATCAACATGTTTTAATTTGTGATCCTTCTTCATTTTATTTTCTTAATCACATTTTTTCTTAATGACAATGTACATGTGTGGCCCTAGTTATAATACCAAGATGGGATTGAGTCAATGGTGGGACTCAAATAATTTAACAACCGGTTCTCTGCCCTAATTATTTATTCCAACAACCAGTTCACCAAACTGCTCAGAAAGTTAACAACTGGTTCTCCCGAACTGTCTGAATTCCACCACTGGATTGAGTTCAAGACCTCAATCCCCAATGCTCTTGAAAAACACAGCAGATTTTGTCAAACAGAAACTCTTCCAACTGCTGTTCAATTTCAGCCAGTTCTAGCAGCCCGCTGCCTGCCCTTTCACCAATAGGGGAAGTTCTGAGGAATGTCTCTTGGGTGATCCAGTAAGAAAAAGAATCTCCCAACTTCTTCATTCTGGGTTTTTTTAAAACAGATTTTATATGTATCAGGAAAAACCAAGACGCATATGAAAGTATACATGCTGGTACAACAAGAACTCTATACTAAATTAGTGAAAGAACAGCCCAGTAACTCAACAACCTCCACCCTTCAAATAAATGCTCTAATTGTCTATGTCAATCTGTCCTGTAGCTGGTTGCTTTGGCCTTCTGCTGTTTTTCCTTGTCCTCTTGCTGCTTCTCATGGCAGTGGTATTTCTTTGAGAAAGCCCCATGTTTTCTCTCTGTCATCCCTTGCTTTGGGTTGGGATATTGTATGTTCTTGAACCAGAGGTGGTATACAGCAGGTTCTCACCAGTTCTGGAGAACCAACAGCAGAAATTTTGAGTAGTTTGGAGAACGGACAAATGCCATCTTTGACTGGCCCCGCCCCCATCTATTCTCTGCCTCCTGAGTCCAGGCTGGTTGGCTGAGTCTTTTTTTGTTTCCCTGCACAGGAGAACGGAGCTGGAAAGCAGGTTAGTGGGGTGGGGAGGGAATGGGAATTTTACAGTATCCTTCCCCTGCCATGCCCACCAAGCCACACCCACAGAACTGGTAGCAAAAAAAATTGAATTCCACCATTGTCCTGAACTAATTCATTTTTGACCCCTTCCCAAACTATACTCCATCCTGTCCTTCTCCCATTGCCTCATTCTTAGGGTTGGAGCTACTTAACTTTAACCAAACATCAGGACATTGTGCAGGAAAATCTTATCTCTTCTCAAAATCTGTACCTTCATCTTAGAGCATCCTGTTTCCTGTTTCTTATTTAGCTACTTCATTTTCAACTTTAATCTTTCTGGCCTTGCATCCAACTTCCTTACAAACCTGGGTTGCACATGTATTGTCCTTTATTCTTGAACAGACATCCAAGAGAAACCATAGACAATTTATTAAAGAATCATTGGTTACAATTGCTGGGATGAAGAAATCTCATAATTACGTGTATCACCATATCTTTGAAATTCAAGTGGGCTACAACTCTCTTGGCATTTGATAAAGAAAAACATAACTCCTCTCATTTTATCTCCCCAGCTAAAATGTTGTAACATTATGGCCTGTTTTTAGTCTGCACATTCCTTTACACAGCTGTAATAATGATTATACATTCTCATATACCAAATCTTCAACCAGTTCCAAATTAAAGAAGGGTAGTTTCATAGCTACATTCATAGAAAGTGAAAATGTAGCTATAAAGACACCAAGTTATAACCAAGGCATAGATCATATTGAGTTATAAACTATAGTTTAAAACTCATTATGATCCAAGCCTTGGTTATAACCAAAGACCCTAAAATATTGTGGATTATTGATTTTTTTTTTGTTTTAAAATACTATTATTATGGTTTGTCACATAGCCAGCCAGATGTTTAGACTGGATTTGCAATATTTATCAACCCAAGGATCTGGATACATGCAGTGAACTGATATCTGATCTATTAGAAGTAAAATGGAGGGTTATTATAATGTTTGCTTGGAACTGTCTTCTCCTACCCAGAAAAAAATATCTAGATAACAGAATATTCATGTAGACTGGAACAGTTGTGGAGAGCAGCTAGGTCATTTTGCCTTATGATAGCTGTTAGTTTTGTGATTGGCCATGTCATTCTGGCAAGCATTTGGAGATATGGCATCTCCATCACAAAAGTCATAACATGCTTTTAAAACTCCAGATATGTTGAAAAATTGAATAATCACTGAATGAGACATTTGAGCCATTCTTTGCTAATGTAAAGTCTGCTAAAGCCTTTGAAGACAATGCAGGAATGGATATTTGTGGATTGAGACAGAGTAATATTAAAAGTATGAATGGGTGTTGTGTTTAAAAGAGTACTTAAAAGTTACTAAATCTTCATTCTCTCTCTGATTATATTTAAAGTAATGAATAAAATAGTTTATTTCTATTGATCTATGTTAGATTATGTATATGTTCGAAAGAAAAACCAGGGAAAATGTTACTAATATTAAATATATGTATGGGACAATGAAGGAAGGCAGCAAATAGTTATTATACAGCTTTTCTGAATTGTATTAGTTATGATTGCACATCATTGGTGTATCATCGTGATAAAACCTCATTTTATCACAATTTCTACTGATTGCTTGGAAGTCTGAATACTCAGGCATCATGATTTGAATACCCAATGCAAGGAAATAAAGCACCTCAAATGTATCCTTTTTGTACTGTTAGCAATCAGAGCTTGTGTGCAAGTTATTTTCATACTGTTACCATATTGATAATTACTTCCAAAAATTATCATGTTGATTATGTTTTGATATATTTGGTCAATAGATTAAACAGATTTGGGTATAACCATGCAGAAATTATTGTAGCCCAGATAAAACAATAAGGATGAAGGCAATGGGCAGCTCAAAGAAAGTAAATCTATTTTATAACCCTAACTCAGGCATTAGTCATTGAAGCAGGTAGAATTTTCTTCTAAGTAAACATGTTAAGATGTTTAGGACTGAGCTGTGAAAATTTCTTGACTAAATGGAGGTACACAAAGGTGTATGGATTTTTCCTAACCAAAAGGCAGACGTAATACTTGCCTAAACAGGTTGCCTTATGTTATGTTGCTATGTTCCCCTTCCATTGGCTGTTGGCATTCTGGTGCAGGCCAAATAACATCATCCTCAATCTGATGAAAAATCTATGTTGAAGGTACGAGTCAATTAACTGTGGGATAGCCTGATTCATGTCTCTACTGGCAGCAATCCTTCATGATTAAGATGTGATCTGAGAACTAACAAAATGAAGGCAATTGTTGAAGAATATGTATAAAAAGAGGGCTGAGCTAAAACATGGGATGTTTTTGCAGTTAATAAACCACAACCATTTGCTTCAAGCTTTTTGGGGGAAGGAGAAGGGGTGGTAAAGAGGGAAGCATTCATTCTGACAGCAGGACATTTCTCTTAAGACTGGGGATTGTTGTGATATGAATCTTGATTGGCTGTGAACTCTCAAAACGATACTGGCATTCAAAGGAAGAAAGCAATGACCAACTACTTCTGGAAACTTTGCCTAAAGAACTGCATGGAGCTATTCATTTGGTCACTAAGAATCAAGATTGGCTACCATGTAGACTGGGGTGGGATTCAAAATGTTTAACAACCGGTTCTGTGGGCATGGCTTAGGTGGTGGGTATCGCTTGGTGGTCATGTGACTGGGTGGACATGGCTTGGTGGTCATGTTATTGGCTGGGTGTGGCCAACTCAATGTCACTCACGCATCTCCTCACCTGGCCTCTCATGACTGTAGGGATGCTGCAACGGTTGTAAGTGTGAAAAATGGTCATAAGTCACTTTTTTCAATGCCATTGTAACTTTAAATGGTCACTCCCCACAAGCAAAGTACCAGCAAAGGAGGGGGGGAAAAGTCCAGAGATGTTCCTGAGACAGGAAGTCTAGTCCTGCCAAGAATGTAATAAGGGTTAACGGAGAGGCAGTTTCTGTAAGCAACACCAGAATGTTTCCTTCCTGCCTTCCTTACAGGATTAGGCCAGTAATTTCTTCTAAGAACCAGTTCTCTGAACTGCTTAGAATGTTAACAACTGGTTCTAGGGAATAGGTGCAAACTGGTAGAATCGCACCCCTGCATGTAGAATTTGCAAGAGAAAATACTACAGTATTGAGAAATGAACATCTTATATTTAGAAGGACAGGCTACTTATTCAGTCTTCCAGGAGAATTCTAAACATATCATTCTAATAAGGCACAACTGAATCATCCTACTTTTCAAACATATCCATATAACCAGGTTTTTTTTTCTCAAAGGACAGAAATAAGAAAGGCAGAAATAGAAGAACAATAGTGCACCTGCAAAATTCTGCAACTAAATTTATCAATCTTTACCTTTCACATGCTTAAAAAAAAAGCAATCCATTCGGTAAACAATACCTAGGGCTGGTAGTTTCTGCAAGCCAAAACTGTAGTATTAAATACTGTTAAACACGTTGAATCATGCCAAAATTATCAAGCAGATGTTTGATGAAGGCTCACAAGATTGCATGTTTATATGAAATGGCATGTGTTATTAGCACCATGCCAAAATTTTCTTGGGGTTTCTTTGATTTTTTTTTTCTTCTGCTGCAAATGGCGCTTCTGGTTTCCACCATATTCTCAGGCTGCTTGATAAACCCTTCCAAAATTATTTTGCTGGTTTTGAGCTTAATTTATTGTTAAGAGTAGCAGATGGTACTTTTCTGCTACGTGTTCTTCCACTTCTATGAAGTCTACCTGATTGTTCAGTCTCCCCAGCCTGATCTGTCCATGTCCATGTCAAAAGCACCTGCAAAACTAACCAAATGTTAGTTAGATGCTTCTGGATTGAAAGGATTTACTGGGGACAGTACTGTTGCCCAGGAAATGCCCAATTGCCAAAAGTCATTGGGGAGGCTCCATTCACATCCTCTACCTTCCAGTCTGATAACATCCATTGAAATAAATTTTGTTGGAATGATTTCCTTGAAAAGTAAGTGAAGTCAGAGAGACTATAGTCTGTTGGAGAGATGGTTGAACAATGAGAGCCCGACTATTCACACACACACACACACACACACACACACACACACACCCCTTGTCTGCATTGTACATGCAAGAATATCACATTCCTTCAATAGGAATTTCACCAAGATACTTTCTTTTAAAAAAAACAGAGTTGTTTTTCATCAATTTGAATGAGAACTAATTGAAAAACAAATTTGGGGGTTCTTCTTACTATTTGTATAGTAAGAAGCTCCAATTGTTTCTGGTTGTCACTGAAATACTTATTTATTTACCAAATTTCTATCGTGCCTTTCTACCAGAAACTCAAAATACTCTGACCTTTGATTCCTTCCCTCTCCAAAACAGCAACCATATGTAGTCAGTTGGGCTGACAGAGTAGCTGGCCTGAAGTCCTTCAGTGATCTTCCATAGCTAAGGATGGGCTTGAATCTGGGACTTTCTGACCCTATTTTATCAACTTAACCACTGCATGCTTGGCCAGTTATATGTGGGCAAAAAGAAAAGGGAAAGTGTCAGTAAAAAGAAGACACAGATTTGTATTAAAGATGCATGTCTTGTGTTCGATTGCTAATTTAATCATAAACATTGTATTGAAATTGAAGTACAACATACTTTTCATACTAGTAGGGAAGGCTGTAAGTAGATAAAAGGCATGTCTGTTCAATCTGCTCCTTGAGCTAAGTGTCGATGGATAACTTCAAGTCTACTTTTGATATGTATAAATCAGCTTTGTACAGGATAGCCTTCAAGGAGATAATTGTCCTCTATTGATTAAGCACAAACTGTTGAAAACTGTTCCTTCTTTGCATAAGCATGTTCCATTCAGTATATAATAGCAGGGACATTGTATTCCAGGGCATAGCAGGAACGAGTTGGGGCTGAGGAATTACCTGCATTTGTTACATGGCCATCTCAGCATGAGAGAAGAGAACACATCCCCTTCCTTCCTGCTTCCTTGAAAGACCAGATCCCTTTGAATGGAATTCTTGGGGAGCCACCTATAAAATCCATTCCGTTCCATTCCACTGCACCCACTTGTCTGGAATGGTATAGGGTCTCCTGCTTGAACACTGAGTTAGACTAGAAGATCTCCAAGATCCCTTTCAACTCTGATTATTCTGTTAAATAATGGAACTGAGCACACTAATGAGTTCCGCTAAAAAAAGCCCCTCCTCTTCTTTCTCTTCTTTACAGTACTCCAGAACTGATTGTCTGCAGAACTCTTTTGAATATAGGTGTCACGTTGACGTGTATATATCACGTATATATTTACATGCAGCATCATATTGCCATCATGTGATGTTTCATAACATTTTTCCCTTTGCAGAGCTGGGGTAGGGGTGGCCTGCGTGTGGGCTGCCAGTTTGATACCCCTGCATTATGAGGTCTGATGCAGGAATGCAAGTCATGTCATTGCATCATGACAGATATATGGTCATTTGCCTCCCTTTGCTCCTTCCTTAAGAGACCTTTAGGTCAAAGGCCTAAAGTGACGCTTCAGCCCCTGGTTTTCCCATACCTGAAATTGAACTTTGCGAAGTAAATAGAGTTATAACAGATAACAAATAATAGATAATCAGAGTTGGAAGGGACCTTGTAGGTCATCTAGTCCAACCTCCTGCCCAAGTGGGAGACCCTACACCATTTCTGACAGATGGGAGTCTAATCTCTTCATGAAAGTCTCAAGTGATGGTGCTCCCACAACTTCCAAGGGCAAGCTGTTCAATTGGTTGATTGTTCTCACTGTCAGAAAGTTTCTCCTTATTTCCACGTTAAATATCTCCTTGTTCAGTTTCCATCCATTATTCCTTGTCTGGCCTTCGGGTTTAGAAAATAGCTTGCCCCCCCTCCTCTCTGTGGCAGCCCCTCAAATATTGGAAGACTGCTATCATGTCTCCCCTGGTCCTTCTCTTTACTAGACTAGCCATGCCCAGTTTCTGTAACCGTTCTTCATATGTTTTAGTCTCCAGTCCCCTAATCATCCTGGTTGTTCTTCTCTGTACTTTTTCTAGAGTTTTTTGTAATGTGGTGAACAGAACTGGATGCAGTACTCTAGATGTGGTCTTACTAAGGCTTTTTAGAGTGGTATTAGTACCTCCCTTGATCTTGATTGTAACCCTCTGTTAATACAATTTAGGATTGCATTAGCTTTTTCGGCTGCTGCTGCACACTGCTGGCTCATATTTAGCTGGTTGTTCACTAAGATTCCAAGATCCCTCTCACAGTTACTGTTAAATAATTAATAGCAACAGCAATAGCACTTAGACTTATATACCTCTTCATAGTGCTTTACAACCCCCTCTAAGCGGTTTACAGAGTCAGCAACAATCTGGATCCCCATTTTACCGACCTCGGAAGGATGGAAGGCTGAGTCAACCTTGAGCCTGGTGGGATTTGAACTTGCCAAATTGCAGGCAACCAGCAATCAGCAGAAGTAGCCTGCAATACTACACTCTAACCATTCCCCCACTCCCTCTTATTTGCAAACTCTGCTTTCCTTTGCTTCTCTCTCAACCTACATTTCAAATCTTTTATGAAGATATTTTCTCCATTACTAGATCTTGCAAGCTCAGAAGTAAAATTTCAAACCTTTGCTTATTTGGGAATTGCTGCAGTTAAACATACTGTATTTTCCTTCATGCAATTGTGTTGCTGGAATGGCAGAAAGCTCTGGCTTTAGAATTGAATCTCTATTTACTTTGAAAACTGAATCAATCGTTTGTAAGTGCTGTTTATTATACCCCATTCTCTTGAACAAAAGAATGTTTCAGAGAAGCCATTGCTGGGTTAATTCCCTTTTCAGAAGAGTTCAATTACTGAAAAGTATAGGTGGAACATGAGAAGTCGACAAGTACTTGGAAAACAGTGGTAGTCTTCAAGGGTGACCTACAAACAGTCAGCCACATTTCCCAGCCAACTATAATGCTTAGAAGTATTTCCCTTTGTTGGCTAAGTTCCAAGGCCAGACCTAGCTGAAGAGGTGAGAGACGTGTCAGAGACAGTAGACATCAAAAGGCATATATTCTGCCTTTCAGAAATTTTAGAAATAGAATAGAAATAGAAATAGAATAACAGAGTTGGAAGGGACCTTGGAGGTCTTCTAGTCCAACCCACTGCCTAGGCAGGAAACCCTACACCACTTCAGACAAATAAATACACCATTAAAGCCAACATCTTTAACACATTCTTCGGCTCAGTATTTGTAAACAGCAATGGATCTTGCCCAGTATTTCCTAACCGTACCACAGATAACAACAATGACCTAATACATATCGATTTCACAGAAGACAATGTTGAAAAATCACTACGCAATCTAAAACCATCCCTATCTATTGGACCGGATGGAATATGTGCCTACTTCTTAAGAAAGCTATCCACTGCCATAGCCGAACCTCTAAGCATAATCTTTGAAAAATCTTTCAGGACCAGCTCCTTGCCTAACCTATGGTCACAAGCCACAGTCATCCCCATCTTCAAAAAGGGAGACCCAAGCCTAGTTGAAAATTACAGACCAATCTCCTTATGCTGCGTCACCTGCAAAGTCATGGAATCAATTATTAACCAATCCATCATCCTCCACTTAGAGACAAACAACCTACTCTCCAATAAACAATTTGGTTTCAGAAAAAAACTATCCTGTAATCTGCAACTCTTACACTGCAAAAACATATGGACGACACAACTCGACCAGGGCAAAGCAATAGATGCAATCTACATAGACTTCTGTAAAGCCTTTGATTCAGTGGTACACGACAAACTACTCCTAAAAATAAAATCCTATGGTATATCTGGACAACTGAATAACTGGATAGAAGCATTCCTATCAAACAGACAACAAATGGTCAAAATCGGGAGAGTCCTATCAAATCCAGTACCTGTCAATAGTGGTGTCCCTCAGGGCAGTGTTCTAGGACCAACTCTCTTCATACTCTACATAAACGACCTCTGTGATCATATTAAGAGCAATTGCGTTCTCTTCGCTGATGATGTAAAACTGTTCAATACTACAGACAATACTGCTACCCTACAAAAAGATCTTGACTATGTATCCGAATGGTCAAACAAATGGCAACTTCAAATCTCAACAAATAAATGCTCTGTCTTACATATTGGCAAAAAAAATCAGAAAATAAAATACAAGCTGAATAGTCAAGACCTTGTTGATGACCCAAGCTCTGTAAAGGACCTTGGAATACTCACCTCTAATGATCTGAGTGCTAGAGCCCACTGCAACTACATAGCCAAAAAGGCATTAAGAGTTGTTAACCTAATCCTACATAGCTTTTTCTCTGGCAATATCACACTACTAACCAGAGCATACAAAACATTTGCTAGACCAATACTCGAATACAGTTCATCAGTCTGGAACCCACATTACGTATCTGATATTAGCACAATTGAGAAAGTCCAGAAATATTTCACAAGAAGAGTTCTCCACTCTTCTACTCGTTGTAGAATACCTTATGCCACCAGACTTGAAATTCTAGAACTAGAAAACCTTGAATTACGCCGTCTTCGGTCTGACTTAAGCATGGTATATAAAATCATACATTGCAATGTCCTACCTGTCAATGAATACTTCAGCTTCAACCATAACAACACAAGAGCACACAATAGATACAACTCAAAGTAAACTGCACCAAACTTGATTGCAGGAAATACGACTTCAGCAATAGAGTGGTCAATGTCTGGAATACTCTACCCGACTCTGTAGTCTCTTCCCCAAACCCCAAAAAACTTTAACCTTAGACTGTCTACCATTGACCTCACCCCTTTCCTAAGAGGTCTGTAGGGGGGCGTGCATAAGCGCACCAACGTGCCTACCGTCCCTGTCCTATTGTTTCTCTATTCTTTTATTTTTCTTATATGTACCCATCTCATGTATTCACAACTATGTATACACTTATACTTATTATCTTGTAAACAATTGACAAATCAAATAAATAAATAAAATAAAATAGTTATCCAATCACTTCTTAAAAACTTCCAGTGATAGAACATTTACTTCCAGTGTTGGAACTTCTGGAGGCAAGTTGTTCCACTGATTAATTGTTCTAACTGACAGGAAATTTCTCCTTAAATCTAAGTTGCTTCTCTCCTTGATTAGTTTCCACCCATTGGTTCTTGTCCTGACTACAGGTGTTTTGGAGAATAGATTGACCCCCTCTTCTTTGTGGCAGCCCCTGAGATATTGGAACACTGCTATCATGTCTCCCCTAGTCCTTCTTTTCATTAGACTAGACATACCCAGTTCCAGCAACTGTTCTTTATATGTTTTAGCCTCCCCTAATCATCATTGTTGCTCTTCTCTGCACTCTTTCTTGAGTCTCAACCTCTTTTTTACATCGTGGCAAAGTAAAACATTCTGGTTTAACAATCTGGTTTTTGCTATTATCTGCAAAAAAATAATAACAACAATAATAAACAATGTTTTAATCATCGGACACCTCCTCAGGAGACTGAATCCACTAAGAAGCTTTGATTAAAAAGTCTTGAAGCTTTTTTTTTCTTAGTTCTTCCATTCTGCTTTAAACATGTTGATGATTGTCAGCAGTTTGTTAGCTTTCAGTCAGAATGCAGAAAGGGCTTGATCTGCAATCTTCCCTGAGTCTGCTCTATTTTAGTATTATGGATTTGATTTACATCTAATATTTATTCTCTCATAAGAGGATATTAAGAGGTCAGGAATTATTTGTTGACATCACCTCCCATCCTAAGAAATCATGCTACTCCAGCTTACCCTAATGCTAGGCAAATCAAGGCAATTGGTGAACATGGCGTAGCAAGCACTCAGAGAAAAGACATTACAGGAATACTGCCGAGGCCACCAGGAACATAAACTACCCAACCTACAACCCAGGTTCTTAAACTAAAGAACATCTTCAATTCATATGAATCCCACTATTTCAAATCTTAGAGTTGTTTTTTTTTTTTTTTTTTAGATTGGGGTTGCATTCCACACTTCTTGGTAGTGAGGAAATGGGTGTTTTCAGAAAGACAACAATTTATTTAATGCGTACCTTGGTAGACATAGTCCATCAAGGTCCAATGACACATTTGTCTTGTGAATCTCCATTAGACCCACATTCATTTTCCTTCACAATGATGGTTAAGAAAAACTCCCCGAGATCCCTTTTAATGCACATTTGCCTGATGTCATTTCTTATTATGTAAGTATACCTAATGCAAACTTTTCTCAATATAAGGTTACTCTTTTTATAAGCAATTTTCAGAACTATTGATTTTTTTTCTAATGCATTTCATAGAGATGTGTATGTGCACATGCATAAGATTTTGCTGATAGATATTAGCATGCACGATCCATCCAATACTGCAGTGCATCCTACTCTAGTAAATTATGAAAAGTTTCTACATTAGAATTTTACATTAGAATTTCACATTGAAAATGATTTTTTTAAAACTGCCCCTCATAAACCTGTCCATTTATTAAGATCTTCTTGTGACAGACTGTGAGAAAGAAGGGAAGAAAAGTGGACATTGGAAAAGAAAGACCTCAGCTCCAGGGAGGGAAGAAGCATGAAAAAGGGACTGAAAGCAACTCTGCCTTAATTATGCTAAGCATAACTTGAGCTGGAGAATTGCTTTGACAGGCTTTCAAGATTCTGATATGTTACCATACTAGCAATAAAGTTCTTTCCAAAAACCCAAGTAGTATTTGTTTCCTAAGTATATGAGACTTGCAAAGCTTTGACACTTCTCCTAGGGTCCTGTTTGAAGTGCTTTAATAATAAAAAAATATTATTCATATTCTCTCCCTGGTAATGGCAAATATCTCATACGGGATTGTCTGCAGGGGAGATTTTAAAAAGTCAAACTGATGACTGCAATGCACATAAAATAAGATTGGGACTTTGATCACATGGTCATGGCTGCCATCTTAACTTTTTTTCAATTCCCTTTGAATTACTTTGGTCTCAGATGTCATTCTGAGGTCTATAGACTAAAATATATGCACATATATGTGTTTAATGAAGAAACAGAATGATATAATAGATTGAGGGGGGAAAGGGGAATTGCTTATATTTGTATGGTAAATCAAAATACTTTCAATATCAAATCAATTGTGAAAGGAGGATTTTCATATATTTTATGGTGTTGCCATCAGGTAATTGTGTTACCTGAGATATTTTAGGTAAATCATTCAGGTTAGATATTTTTCATAGCTTTTGGATTTGGTATCAGAACTAAATTGATTACTTCCTAAAGATTAATTTAGTCTGACAAGAAACAAGTGACCACTCTTTAAGACACTTGATGATTTCCAATATCTATCAGTTTCTCTCAGCAAAAACTCATTTTGAGCCATATGATCCCTCACAGATTTTATAGAGAGAAACAGATTCCTCTTCATTCAAAGAATAAAACTGAGTGTGAAGCTAGCTAGGAAGGTCACAAATGGTGATCACATGACCCCAGAATGCTGCAATTGTCATAATCCATGGCAACTGCCAAGTACCCAAATTTTGATCAAGGAGAATGGTGCAACAGTTCTAATGTGAGGATCAGTTGCAAGTCACTTTGGCCAGTGCTACTGTAAGTTCAAAAGGTTATTAAATGAATGGTTGTATTCTTACTATTCTCCTTTCTCCATTTGTATGGTAACAATTTTCCCATCGTATTTGCTAACTGAAAATTCTTTTGCATTGCAAAATTAATTTTTATTTCTTTGTCTTTAATCGTGAACATAGAAAGCTGGTATTGTATTTGTTTAATTTGCTGTGAGATATTTTTCTTTTTTACATACCTCTTTAATTTCTCCCTCTCATTTTTATCTCCATTGAAATCTTTTGCATCTACTCTTTGTCTTTTCAATTTGCTGCTTCACTGTATAAATTGTCCCTTCATAATACTTTACTAAAATCCCTTATTGTCCTTCTATCAGTCCCTTTATTATGCTTAATCTCAAAGAATCCTTTCAGTTTTTTACAGTTCCACTATTGATTCTTTTTGTAGCAAATTTCATTTAGCCTCCATCTGTAATTTCTAGCTTTCCTCTAATATGTTAGAATCACTGGGTTGTGATCTGAATAATCTGGCAATATCTTCACTTTATTAATATACATGGCAATTTTTTTCAAAATTTAAAACATTTTTATTGTTGAGAAAGATCTGTGTTTTTCAGAAAAGTTTCATATCACATTTTTAATGTCCTTATATACCTATAAGCTCAAAGTTATCCATCATTTTAAAAAAATTATTAATTTGTCTTGTGTTAATTTAATTCCTTTCCCAGAGGTTGGTTTTTTTTGTGTGCACCTCCTAAGAAGCACCAATTTTTGCAGGATAAGTCTATTAACTATTTCCCCCAAGTCCCTTGAAAATATAGTTGCCTTATCATTTGGGGCATATATTACCAATATCATTATTACAGTTTCATTCAAATTAATTTCAGTCCCGGCTCTTTGGCCATGATCATTACTCATTGTCAGTTTTGATTGTAAATGCAGATACAAAACAACTTAATTTTCCTTAGTTGTTTCTGCCAAAATAAATTCTTGTCTCAAATTTTTAAAAATCAGATATTTATTATCTGTTTTTTAAAATCTGTTTCCTGTAGACAAATTAAGACCTGCTTTAATTTTTTCAGATAATGAAATGTCATGTTTTGTTTTTGCCCCACTTATATTCCATATTAACATTTAAAATCCATCTTTATGTTGAAGGCTTAGAATAGCCTATACCTCAAGGTCCAAGTCTTTTCATTTCTTGCTGTGCTTGCTATACTTTATTTTTTTATTTTTTTATTTTTTATTTGTTTGTTTGTTTGTTTGTTTATTTTGATTTGTCAATCACTTACAAGATAATAGGTATAAGTATATACATAGTTATGAATACATGAAATGGGTACATATAAGAAAAATAAAAGAAACAATAGGACAGAGACAGTAGGCACATTGGTGCACTTATGCACGCCCCCTACAGACCTCTTAGGAAAGGTGTGAGGTCAATAGTAGACAGTCTAAGGTTAAAGTTTTTGGGGGTTGGAGAAGAAACCACAGTCAGGTAGAGTATTCCAGACATTGACCACTCTTGAGGCCAGTCTTAACCCAACCCACCTCACAGGGATGTGGTGGAGAAAACAAAAAGGAGTAGATATGTTGGATATGTTTACTGCCTTGAGTTGCTTGTAAAAATAATAAAAGCGGAAGACACATAATTAAACAAATAATTCCTTCCTTTGGCTCTATTTGCATCTCCTCCATTTCCTCTTTGAACCTTTCATAGAAATCCCCGACCTTTTGGACTGAATTAAGCCAGTAACTCTACTGCTTAAAAGTTGAAATCACCCTTCCTAATTTGTCCCAAGAAAGAGTATCCCCAGTTTAGGTTTCTTAGTCAGAAAGAGAATCCTTTTGTTTTGCACAGTATAGATGATAGATATTTTTTTTACTGGAATTATTTCTGAATTGTTTATCCTTATAGAACCTGGTCATTTGTCTTCTTCTTGACAAAATGTGCAAGTACCGTGCCCCTTCAAGCCCAGCCGAAGTCTCTCTTCCTCCTCCTCCTCCTCCCACCCACCCACCCACCCTCCGCCCGGCTCGGGCGCTGCGGAGGCCAATCTGGAGGTGGGGTGGGGTGGAGCGGGAGGGTCTCTGGCGGGCCGCCGCCCAGCCAGCCCGAGCCGCGTAATGGCCCGGGGAGTGGGGGGAGAAGGTGGTGGGGTGGACTGTGGCGCCCCTCCTTCTGGGCAGCGGGGCGGGCGGCAATTTGCTCCTCCCTTCTCCCTCCCTCTTTGAAAGACCGGGAGGGCTGTGCTTGGGGCGGGGGTGTCCTCAGGAAGTTCCTGATGGGACCCCGCTGGGCAGGGCCACCCGGCTCCCGAGCTGCTTTCCAGGGTCCCCTTGGGAAGAAAAGGGTCCGGTGGGCGGTGGAAGAAGGCGGCCCTCCTCCCGCCCCCTGTCCCGTCCGTCCCTCCTCTTGTCCCCTCCTCCCCTCCCGCTTAAGAGAAAAGATCTGCCTCCCCTGCACCGAGCTTCCACCCGGCGCCGCGTCTCCCGGCCAGCGCGCTGCGACTTGGGAACCGGCCAAGCGACTTTAAAACCGAGCAGAGGCCAGAGATAGCGCGAATTACCCTCCACACCACACACACACACACACACACAGAGAGAGAGAGAGAGAGAGAGAGTTGGCAGCTGTCCATCCCCCACCCTTGGAGTCCCGATGGCACGCACGCGGGGGCTGTCACAAAGAAAGGGAGAGGAATTGAGTGCCAGCCTGAGAAAGGCGAAGCTGCCTCTCTAAAGCATTTTGGTGGCTTTGTAAGTTTGGGGGAAAGGGGTTGGGGTGCCAATCAAAATTATATCCAGAATACCCCAAGTGTTACAACTAACCGTATTTGCCGGCGTATGAGACGACTTTTTGCCTTGAAAAGCATGCCTCCAAGTGGGGGGTCGTCTTATACTGCGAGTATATAACAAAAACTATATTTTGAGTGGAAATGTTGGGGGCTCGTCTTATACGCCCAGTCGTCTTATACGCCGGCAAATACGGTATATCTCTTGATGCTTTTCTTAATTTTACATACAGTGATACCTTGGTACTCAAGTGCTTTGAAATTCATCAAATTTGGTAGTCAACACATTTTGACATGAAATTTTTGCCGCGCTACTCATCATATACACAAGCTAGAATTTCTTGATGTCAGCTGCTTTGTGATTCATTTCATTATTCCTTATGGGAAAAATTAAACATTTGAAACCCATCGTTTTTGGTATTCATTTTGCCTCCCAGAACCAAATAACGATAAGTACCAAGGTACCATTGTATCTTGTAATTAATTCCATATGATTGGCTCACTTCTCCATATTTACTGTATCTCCCTCATCCCATTCCAAAACCTTATTAAAGATTCAATAACTTTCTCTCTAATATTTTCAGCAGGTGTCTCTTGAACTGGCTCAATATTAAATAACATTATTTCTCTCTTAGTTCCAGCAGTGCCACACTGTCTAGATTTTTTTCTGTGTCTATTATTTCTGTCTTATTTTCCATTTTTATTTTATTTTTAACATCTTCAATACTCTGTATTAAACTCTTCCATATTGGCTAATCTTTCTTCCATTCTCCCTGCAAGTGGAGCCAAATCCATTTTAACTGATGCTGTTACAGAATCAGTCACTGATGCAGTTATTGATATTATGACATTGTTCTCCAATTTTTTAAACCATCCTTTGTAAAATCTCTTTTGTATAATCTCTTCTTCTGTTAATCTCTCTGTAAATGATCCTCTCCTCCCTTCTGTAATTTTCATTGCTTTTCTAATTTTTAATCCAGAAAGGGGAGGTTTCTCTCTCACTTTTTCTATCTTTCTCTCTATTGTTATTCTTTATTCCTTTTCATTGCTTTGTATTTCTAAAATCATGTGGTTTTTCACAGCTTCCAATTTCCCTTATCCCTTTGTTTGACAAAGTCAGCCAATCATTCTCTCTAGAATGATTAAACAGCTCTCTTTCCATATAGGGTTGTGTTATTTATTTATTTAATTCCTAAGTACTTTGAAATAAACAGTGTTTCAAATTCAACTATCCTTTTAAGTCTGTTTTTTCTTAATTCAAACTCTTCAGAAGCTTTCTGCTTTTACTTCTTTTTTAAAAAAACCTCTGCATAATTATTTCCTGAGTTTTATTTTGATCTTGCCCATGGGTCAAAGATACATTCACAAGGTACTTTAAGCTATTCTGTTGCTTTTAAGACCTCTGTAACTTTAAATCTAAAATTTCTGTTCCAACATGTAATAGAAAGTAGATTGGATGAGCCCAGTATCCTTTCAGCAGGCTCAGACCAAGATCACTTCCGATCTTGTGGGTTTCCCTAGGAGGAGCTGCTTTCTGAATCACAAATGGGTAATCTTACAACTTCTCCTTGTCTACAGAAGTTCTGCTGAAGTTCTGCCGGCCAAGGCTTGCTGCGAGACTGCCACTCTTTGCCTCAATGTCATCCCTGCTATGTGAAAATGTGTCAGTCCACCATTTTCTCCACCTGAAATTGCAGCCTTCCATACTTTGTGTCTAGAAGCTGAATGCTTGTTATATGAAACAAAATCTCATGCTTTGAACTTTGACTGTGACATGCTAACCAAAATTGACTGTGCTGTTATTACGTTATGCCTTAGTATTTTGCAAATCTCAGTGGAGGAGAAGCTCATGGAAGATGTATATTTGCGGTGAGACTGTCCTTTTCTTTGACAAGAAAACTTTTATGGCTGGCATTTTACTGTCTTATTAAACATGCTGATGCAGTATTTTTCTGACCACAAGATTAATGATGTCAAGCTCAACGTTATGTTCTTGTCTCCTGGGTCACAAACAATCCCTTCACAGTATTATCTGCTTTCATCTTAATGGAACAGAGGTATTTGTTTTCATCAGCATTAGCATACAGTTAAGCTTAAGCAGATACAAGTAAAGGCATCATGCCTGTATCTTTTTTACAAAAAACATGACTTACTGGAAGTAAATAACTTCCCAAACAAGAGCAAAATATCTAATAATAAATCATCAAGAATTAGAATTTCTGAAGTATTCCATCTTTTAATAAACAGTTGCTGAAAATGACTGTTAGCAAGGATACATTATAAGAAGGTTATGATATGTCAGAAACTGGGAAAACTAATGGTAGCTGGTAGCAATGAAGGACATTTGAGGAGTCAGCATTAAGATGAGAAGTAACAACCAAAGAATGAATAAGGTAGCACCACTGAAGAGCAAGTTAGAAATTAGCATTAAACAACAACCTTGGGTGAAAGAATATACAGAATTCAGAAAGGCTGTGCTGCCCAAGGCCCAACTGGAACAAGAATCCCATTTATATCTCCTGTCCAGGAAATTCTAGTACAGGTAGCCCTCAACTTACAACAATTCATTTAGTGATTATTCAAAGTTAGAACTGAAAAAAGTGACATATGTCCATTTTTCACACTTATGACCATTGCAGCCTCCCCATGGTCATGTGATCAAAATTCAGAGGCTTGGCAACTGACTCATATTTATGATGGTTGCAATGTCCTGGGCTCATGTGATCACCTTTAGTGACCTTCTGACAAGGAAAGTCAATGGAGAAGACAAGATTCACTTAAAAAACGTATTAAGTGTTAAAACTAATTTAACAATTTCAGTGATTCACTGTGGCAAGAAAATTTGTAAAATGAGGCAAAACTCACTTAACAAATATCTTTACTTAGCGACAAAAATTTGGGGCTCAATTTTGCTCATAAATCTAGGACTGCTTGTAGTAATCCTGGGAGAATGAAGCCAGTCTAAAGCTTAAAAATACTATCACTCAGCCTATTCCAGGTTTAATGACTACATATTGATTTTTGTGGAAAGATCCGTTCTTAACCAATTTTTAGAAAGAAAAAAAATCTATTGCCTGAAGAGTGATGACTCCAAAATATAAGATTTAATCCCCACTACAATCTCTAAGGCTTTATTTGCTACTGTTGATGGGCTGATTTTACAGAGATATTCTATTCTCTTGCTTCATCTTAAATGTGAAAAGATTAATAAGGGCACTATGCATTTTTTAAAAAAATCAGATGTCACTATATTTGACATTTGAAAAAAAATCTTGTGGATGTTTTCAATCCAATATCTCTTAAAAAGGCAATGGGGAAAAAAGAGAGAAACACGGATTGCTGGTTTCATTTAACCACCTTGGGATAACTGATACGAGTTGGAATTGCATTGAGGGCACCGTGACAAAGTTACATAGAAGGCACATTTGAAATCTACTTTTTCAAACAAATGGGAAAAAAAAAATCCCTTAGAGCAGGGTAGTAAAATGGGGAGAAAAGTTCTTTTCTATCTTGTTTGAATTCTCATCAAAACTGTCTTTCTAAAAAAATCATTTTTTCCAACAGAATAGAATGTTCTGTTACTTGTTCATCTGTAGATGAAAAAGCAGAATGAGAAGACAATTTTAACCCAATCAGGGATAGAAAATAATACATTTAGATAGCTAATATATGCATGTTTATGCATGTTTAATATATGCATGTTTATGTTTGCTGATAGCCTGAATTGTTTGCATTAAAAGTTAGATTCTAGAATGCAACAAATAAGCTGAAAATTTATGGACTGAAGAACAACACAGAGTTATGAAGAACAACACAGAGTGATATTTTGCAAAGGAAATGGAGCAAACAATTGCAAATTAAACATAAATGTAAAAATATAAAAATATGGGAACACTGGGGAATAACATTTATTACGGTTGGGAACATACTGTATATACTCGAGTATAAGCCTAGTTTTTCAGCCCAATTTTTGTGCTGAAAAATCCCCCTCGGCTTATACTCGAGTCAGATTCCCTCTGGAAAAAAAAAAATGGTGTGGAGTCGCGGCCTCCGGCGGCAGCGACTCCCAACAACCAACCCGGGAAGGAAAGGCAAAAAGCGCTTTGCCTTTCCTTCCCGAGCGGCGGGACTGGGGCGCGCCGGCGGTAGTGACTCCTGACTCAGGGGCCTCCGAGGGAGGGGAAGAGAGTGACTCCTGCCTCCCGCTGTCATCATCATCTTCTTCTTTTGGGTTAGTGAATCAATTAAACCTTTCATGATAGTGAGATCGTTTCCCAAATTAATTATTTTTATTTTTGAAATTTACCAGTAGCTGCTGCATTTCCCACCCTCGGCTTATACTCGAGTCAATAAGTTTTCCCAGTTTTTTTTGTGTAAAATTAGGTGCCTCGGCTTATATTCGGGTCGACTTATACTCGAGTATATACGGTAGGTAGGGAAATTTTAAAGCTATATAGAAGTTAAATAGTATTATAATGGTACAACATAGCCTGGGAACAAATGTTTGGAGAAGAAAGATATATTGAAAGAAATGAAATGGATGTAAGAGCATGTTCTGCCCTCTGCTAATGTCATAGAGAGGAGGTGGGTATGTCTGAGGAAAGTCCCGTGCAACTAAGTCACTGAAGAAGCGTGCGTGGTAAAACAAGAGATAGAATATCAAGAATAAATGAGTGATAAATAAGTGTAGCAAGTGACAAAGTGCAAAAACAGTATGTTGAAATAGCTTGATCCTATACAGAGAATACATAAAAAGCAACTTCAAAAGAAAGAAGAATGAATAAGTTAAGTGATGTGGTTGGTTGAAATTTATCCACAGAAAGAAAGAGAAATTTAAAGAATAAAGGATATAGTAGAAACCAAGGATATAAAAGCATAGAGATATACAGCAAGTGCTACTGGTATCACTGAAGTTTAATTTGAAGTCCTTTCTTTTGACTTCCCCTTAAATTTTTTGTGCTCATTACTTCTCACTCTTTTTTGCACTGTTGAAATACTGATTGCCTTGAAAGGGAGTGGTATTGAGATGTGTGTGTGTATAGCATTACCAAATAATGATGAGAATAAAACCAGTACATTGACTTACCACAGTTCATTTAGTGACCAAAGTTACAACAGCACTGAAAAAAACGACTTAAGATCATTTTTACACTTATGACTGTTGTAGCACACTTTCATATTTACGACAGTTGCAATGTTCCATGGTCATGTGATCATCTTTTGCAACCTTCTGACAAGCAAAGTCAATGGGGAATCCAGATTCACTTAAGAACCATGTTACTAACTTAACTGCAATGGTTCACTTAACAACTGTGCTGTGGCAGAAAAAGTCATAAAATGGGGCAAAACGTACTTAACAAATGTCTCATTTAGCAGCATAAATTTTGGGCTCAATTGTGGTCATAAGTCAAGGACTACCTGTAGTTGTAACAGCTCAGCTCAGCCCAGACTAAAGATCTTCTTAGAGAAAAATGTATTAGCTCACTTCACTTTCCAGTTCCATAAAGGTAAAGGTTCCTCTCGCGCATACGTGCTAGTCGTTTCCAGCTCTCTTCCAAAGCTGAAGAGCCAGTGTTGTCCAAAGACATCTCCATGGTCATGTGGCCGGCATGACTAAATGCCAAAGGCACATGGAACGCTGTTACCTTCCCACCAAAGTGGTCCCTATTTTTCTACTTGCATTTTTACATGCTTTCGAACTGCTAGGTTGGCAGAAGCTAGGATAAGTAATGGGAGTTCACTCCGTTACACAGCACTAGGGATTTGAACTGCAAAACTGCCAACCTTTCTGATCGACAAGATCAGTGTCTTAGCCACTGAGCCACTGCACACCCTACTCCCAGTTCTATAGACAACGGCTAACCTTCTTAACTGAGGAGATGCATACATGGAGCACACAAGTGGTCCTGTTTAAGGCCACCTAAAATACTGATTATATTCAGCCATTGTGTTAAACTAAGGATTGCTTAATCATAACTTACATAACTAATTTTAATTAACTATGCTTATGGCATACTAGTTCATTAATTTGAGTGGATTTATATAGCACATTAAACCATTAATGTGAGTTTGTTGTTTTTGTTTTAGTGTATTGTATGAACATAGCTGGGTCTCCAAAGGAAGGACCTAAAGCAGCAACTTGTCATTGGGGTAAGTTCTCAAATAGAAAATACTTGTCATTGGCCTCCTGAGAATTGATTATATAAATCAACATGGGATAAACTTGATTTTAAAAGCCCTGATCTTAATCGTTATTCAAAACACACACACAATTTCTTAAAGTCAAGCAATGTTTTCTGTCGTTACCTTTAAGTGTGACATGTAATTATTTAAATCAATGCATTTGATAGACAGGGAGTGACAGGAAAAGAGCCAAATTTTCCCCTGCTTGTTTTTGTTACAGCTTGTGCTACAGACGGAAGCTGGGTTTACTCTATTTCTAGTTAATGGAGGCATTCGGAGACATTCAACCCTTTGTTTGTTCTTGAAATGTTGGTTGGAGTGGGTTTAGTTTGCCTTCAGCCATAATAATTGGAGTAAACTGAAGGCTATCTATTTTAGAACAGATCTTGTGCAAAATGGAGTGGCTGTGGATGTTTAAACCACCTGGATTCAGGGACATTCCATTTTTAGCACGGGCCCCACAAAACTGGCGAAGTCCCCATCCACGGGATTCAGCCAGCATACAAAACCACACCCTCTGTGGTCCATGGAAAAAATCTCTCTCCATGGAATTGATCTCTGATGCCCAAAAACTGATCCCTGGGGGTCACTGTGCTACACAAGCAGTTAAGAGCACTTCAGTTATGTCCATCTGGCATCTCTGCTTCATGTGCTGCATTGGTTGCCAGTTGGCTTGCAAAGTTGGTCATCACCTATAACAGGGGCCTCTAACCTTGGCAACTTTAAGTCTGGCGGACTTCAACTCCCAGAATTCTGGAAGTTGAAATCTGCCAGGCTTAAAGTTGCCAAGGTTGGAGACCCCTGACCTATAAAGCCCTCTATGGCATAGGGCCTGATTATTTGAAGGACAGTTTTGTTTCCTATGATATTTACTCAATTTGTATCAGATTTGGCATGCTTTATGTCCCATCCATTTAACTGTCATTTGATCAGACTCAGAAAGCAGGCCTTCTGTCACAGTACCTATCCTGTGGAACAGCATAACCCCAGAAATGTGAATGCCTCCTATCTTAAAGTTTTTAAGACAAGCCCTGAAGACTTGACTCTTTTCTTGGATTAGAAAGCATGGCAGAACTGTTTGGGAATATGGGGAGTCGAGGACTATGCTTTATTACATGTCCAGAGATTGATCACTTTCTTGTTAATTATGATGGGTTTTTTAAAATTGTAATAAACTGCTCAAACTTGTTATGGTGGTATTACAAATTTGACAAAATAAACAAATAAATAGGGACCATCAGTACCCCATCCCAAGGGTTTATCATACTAGTGTCAGGGTTCCTAGTTAATTCATGAGCCTCGAGCCAAGTTTCAAAAGAAATCCAATTATTTATTAGGAGCAACATGTTGACACTTTTCTCAAGTGCAGTCAGCTCTGTCCTATATAATTTACTGCCCACCTATGTCCCTGTTTCCACCATCCTCCCAGGGTGTGTCAAAAATCACATTCTCCAATGAAGCCCTTTCTCCCGGCTGTAGAAAACACGTCTCTCCAGCTGGCTTTGGTAACCTGGGACACAATCTGGAGCTTCTGGTCATAAGAACCAATCTGCTTCATCAGATCTCCCCCCTCCTTCTTATGGCAACTCAAGAGCAAGCCAGGAATGCTTTTAAGAGTTGACAACCAGTACAGGTTACTGGTGAATTGAAGCTCAGAACTGTTTTGGCCCCAATAATTCCATATCCATAATTATGTTTGTCTAGCTTTTTTCTTTTAACATAGAGAAGCTGAAAGAGAGAAGAGAAGCAGCTGCTTCTTTCAATTTAAGCAGCCGTGGTTACTGCACCCTACTGCTGCTAGTGGAAGAAAAGCAGGGGAGGGAAATACACCTTCAGTAATTTTCTTACCTGAATGATGAAGTCACTGAAAGCATACCACCCACAAGATTATTTATTGCTTTTCCCTGGCTCTCATTTATTAGCATCAGATTCTACTTGTTATCTTCTCTGACTCTTCTGTTCCAAAAGGACAGCTCCTCACTGTTTTTAAGGCAATGCAGGAAAGGGAATTGTGGCAGATTTAGTTTGTCAGCAGGAGGGAAATAAGATGTAACTGTCACAATTTCTTCACAAATATGAAAGACACAGAGGCGCCCTGTCCAATCTGCATATAGTAATTTAATAGGGAATGCTGCTGTTAGAGATTCTCAGTGGGCGCAATAGTAAACTACACTCTGAATCTGAATCTTGCATTTTCCATTAGGTGGACATGGAGCAGCTTACCACAAAAACATTGTGCAAGATCCAGATTAGCTCCATATCCAGTCTCATTGGATGATATATGTACAATATATAGTGCTACAATATTAGAGTATAGAATATTTATGGATTGAACCAGAATAAAACACAGTTTTATATTGCTGATTGGGTCCTCCTCTGAACTACATATAGTCCTCAATTTGCAACTGTTTGTTTAGGGACTGTTCAAAATTACAGTGGCGCTGGAAAAAGTGACTTATGACTGTTGTTTATACTTACTACCATTGCAGCTTCCCCAGGGTCACGTGTTCAAAATTCAGACGCTTGTCAACTGACTCATATTTATGAGAGTTCAGTGTCACCATTTGCCACCTTCTGACAAGCAAAATCTATGGGGGGAAAAGATTCACTTAGCAACCATGTTACTAACTTAACAACTGCAGTGATTCATTTAATAACTGTGACAAGAAAGACTGAAAAATGGGCAAGACTCACATTTAGCAACAGAAACTTTGAGCTCAACTGTGGTCATAAATCAAGGACTACATGTAGTTGAAATCTTTATTTAGGATTGTTCAGTGAAAAAAAACTGCTGATTTCAACCTTTTGGGGATGCTTTCTGCCAAATGCCAGCACAATCACCACTTTAATTTCTCAAAATGTCCTTGGCATGGATCACTTTGGAACTTAATATCATATAGTGCTAAAAAGGTTTGCACAATATATTTTTTCTACGGTTAATATGTGATGGCTGTACCATTGTATTGGGAATGCCCTAATCCTACCACAGAAAGGCCAGTGACTGAAATGAAGAAGAAAACAGGTTAAAAATGGGGCAACTTTCAAATTTTCATCCTCCCATTTTAAAAACAGTGGAGTTGCCTGTTCCAGTACATGTGAAGAAGGTCCAACCATTTAATCGAGAGTCCTCCAGCAATCTCTTCCTTGTCGTGCTTTGACAGTTAAGCCTCTTTTAGCTGATGATAAACAAACTCTCTCCTCCCCCTGCCCCCAAGAGACTCTTTCAAAATTGACAGCATGGAATTATGATAATATATGAGTACAGAATTACCTTTCAGCCAAAGACAACCTAAAAACTTTACATTACTTGAGATTCACAACGCATCTTTGATTATATATGGAACGCACTACCACCTCAAAGAAATCCATAAATGACCTACAGTTGAGAAATCAACTGGTTCTAAAAAATGTGCATACTGAAATACTTTAACTTTGCCTTCTGGCTGAAACATATAATAATAACCTTTCATTCATGCGACATCTTTAGGATTGTTTTCCAGGTACATTTATACTCGATTATAGAGATGAAGGGTTAATAATCAGCAGCTATTCACCTGAGGGGACACTTATTCTTCACTAGTTGCCAAGCTAAATTCTATTTTCCTTCTCATTTGCTTGAGCCTTTTAAGATATAGGGAGAATAAGTGACTTATTGAGCCACAGTACATTAATCCTTTCCCTGCTTCTGGGCAGTCAGTAAATTAGGAGAGCATATACTATTGTTATTGAGTATCTATTTAACGTAGCTATAATCCCTTCATTCTCATTGCTTAGTGCCAGAGGAACAATATGATAGTTTGATCTGTAATGGTTGTTTGGAATTATCTAGAGAATACCAAGAACTACACTGGGCATCCATGGGCATCCAAGGGAGGAAGGCAGTGATAACTACAAGACCATTTGTGGGTATTGGGGTGAAGTATAGAGATAAAATGTATGTGACAATGTCACACAAATTATGTGGCCTTATTTGCTTCAGATGTCAGGATGCCAATACATAATGGTGGCATTTTCATTATGTCACTGCATGCATGTTATCCTGGGATGGCCATGACTTTGCTGCAGATGCTAGGACTATCATAACCTGCCATGGTCCATGTGGACTATGCAAATTTTATCTCTTGAGGCTCAGTTTCATTCTTAGAGGATGACTCAATCACAAGGGTAATGAGAGAAGGAAGTGAGTAGTCATACTCATACAAAATAAGTTGTTCATATCCTGAGCAAATAGACATTTGTCCCTAAAAATTGCATAGTTAGAAAATCTGACATTCAGAACTAGAAATACTGAAGTTATGCATTGTAAAAATACGGCAAAACTCACTTAACAATAGTCTTCCTTAGCAATGGAATTTTTTTGTTCAATTGTGGTCATAAATTGAAGACTATCTGCATTATTCACAAGAGCATCTCAAAACATGAAGCTGGTGTTTTTGGAAGGAATGTTTTAGTTAGCCTCATCCACAAAATCTCAATTATTGAAATAATACAATTTTCAATTTAACAAAGTTGAAATTAGTATTGGTTATTCTACATCCATGGAGCACTGTCATTTTCCCACCAAAGTGATACCTATTTATCTACTTGCATTTGTATGCTTTTGAACTGCTAGGTTCGAACTGTTAGGTGGGCAGGAACTAGGGCAAGGATGGGAGCTCACCCTGTCATACAACACTCAGGTCTCAAACTTGATGAGTCTTGGTGGCACAGTGGTTAGAGTGCAGTACTGCAGGCTATTTCTGCTGACTGCTGGCAATTTGGCAGTTCAAATCTCACCAAGCTCAAGGTTGACTCAGCCTTCCATCCTTCCGAGGTGGGTAAAATGAGGACCCAGATTGTTGGGGGCAATATACTGACTCTGTAAACCACTTAGAGAGGGCTGTAAAGCACTGTAAAGCAGTATATAAGTCTAAGTTCTATTGCTATTGGGCTATCAGCTTTTCAGCCGACAAGATCAACATCTTAACCTCTGAATTATCATGCTGGTGAGAAGGTAACAGTGCTCCATGACATCATACTGGCCACATGATCAGGAAAACATCTTTGGACAGCACTGTCTCAATGGCCCTTGAAATGGAGATGAGCACCGCCCCCTATAATTGGTAATGACTAGCAGAGTAAAATACATAGGGACCTCTTTGCCTTTTATTCTACATGCTATCAACAAGAATTTGTTGGGTTAGGGTTAAGATAGGGTTAGCCTTATTTAGGGTTAGTGAGCACAATGAAATAATGAAATAATATATTTTAATATAAATAGATCTATTAACAGCAGAATCATATAGACTGGATGAATATATACAATATGAATAGAATCATTCTGTATGTTTAAATAATATTGTGATTGGTATCAGAACTGAATATGGCAACATTGAATAATGAAATAATGATGAATTAAAGTAATAAAGCAGATGAGAGATGAAAGACAGAAAGGAAGCATCTTTTAATATAATAGTGACATGAATAAAAATTAGAACAGAGATAGAAATAAGAGAAAAGGAGAATAACAGTATACATATTTTTACATAATAAGATAAATGGAATAGCAAGAAGGAGGTTTAGAAATTGAATGCTGGTAGTATGTTCAGGTGGTAGTATGTTCAGGTATGTTCAAGAATTAAGATTTAAAAGTGACTGTGCATGTGTGCTCACTCATTAACTTGAGTTGAAGAGCTAACTCATCAGTTATTTTTATCTGTAGGGTATTAGCTTGGGGAAGGCAAATTTAGAATTGGATCACAAGCTATCTCCCTCAGCAAGTATTTATTTTGAAGAGTGTTTTTTTCAAAGGGACAGATTTATTGAAATAATAATGCTAAGACTTTGGCTCACATGTATACAAACAATTTTCCTTTATTACATAAAATATACAAGAATGCATCGAAAGAAGTTATAAAGAATGACATTTGAATTTGCCATTCTACTCTGTTTGCATTTATAGAACAGAAAGTAAAGAGAGTAAGCTAATTGTGCAGCAGAGGCCAATGCAAATACATAAAGCAAAAAAATCCATGATTTTCAGGGCATAAATTTATATGAGATAAAGACCTTCTTTGCAACATTTCAGTTTTGCACTTCTGCTTCACAAGATTAGAAAGATTAGCTAAAAAGTCAGTCAGCTTTGACTGGAATAGTTTATAATCCTTGTAAAATAAAACATAGATATCCAACAAAAAGAAATTCAACATAGAGAAAAATAAGGTTTTACACTTAAGCAAGAAAAACCAAATGTACAGCTACAGATTAGGTGAAAGCTGGCTCAATAGCAGCAGCTGTAAGAGGATCTTGAAGTCCTAGTGATCACTTAAATATGAGTCAGCAGTATGTGGCAGCAATCAAAAAAGCCAATGCAATCCTAGGCTTCATTAACAGAGGGATAGAATATAAATCATGTGAAGTATTAGAACCATTTTATAAAGCCCTAGTAAGACCAAACATAGACTACTGCATCCAGTTTTGGTCAGTATATTATCAAAAAAACGTTGAGACCCTGAAAAGAGTGCAGAAAAGAGAAACAAAGATGACTGGGGGCTGGAGGCTAAATCATGAAGAACCATTGCAGGAATTGGGTATGTCTAGTCTAGTGAAAAGAAGGAGTAGGGGGTGACATGATCGCAGTGTTCCAATATATGAGGAGCTGCCACAAAGAAGAAAGGGTGAACCTATTTTCCAAAGCACCAGAGGAAAAGACAAGAAACAATAGATGGAAATTAATCAAAGAGAGAATCAACCTAAACTAAGGAGAAATTTCCTAACAGTGAGAACAATTAATTAATTAACAATCAGAAGTTATGATTGCTCTACCACGGGAGGCTTTTAAGAAGAGCCTGGGCAGATACTTGTCTGGAATGGTACAGGATCGCCTGCTTGGGCAGGGTTTTGAACTAGAAAACCTTTAAGATTCCTTCCAACTCTGGTATTCTGTTATAAAATAAAATGCTACGATTCTATCAGAATGGGTTATATAATGTGTGGAACAGCTTCAGGAACTAGGCTGTGTGAGTGAAAAAAATACTGTCTATATTGCTTGGCTGTTGACCAATACCAAGAATGTTTTTGGTATGCAGGGGTATCTTCAGGGGGAGGCAAAAAAATAATAAAAAAAAAATTAAGATAGCATCCATCATTATTTTTTCACATATTTTGTGTCTTTAGGTAACCTGGGACACAGAACCAATTTCATAATATAATTTTCTTCTGAGTCAGAAAAAAATGTAGTGTAAGAAAGGAGAGGGAAGCAGGAGAGGAAGGAGAAGAGGGAGACAAGGTAATGGGGGTGGCTGATTTTTTTATTATAAACAATTAAAATTTTCTTTACCGTGTTTCCCCGAAAATACGACCTACCCTGAAAGTAAGTCCTAGCTTGATTTTTACATGTGCACCCAATATAAGCCCTACCCCCAAAATAAGATCCCGCCCACTCCAGAGTCCATGGGTAAAACTTAAGCTAAGATGGAGGTGGAGCTGCCCTACTACTTACCTTTGGACAGTTGTAGCCAAGACACCTGCCTTGCTGGCCTATCTCTTCTGCAGCTGGCAAGGCTGGCAGGGCTTACCTGGAGGCCTCCGTAGCTGATAACAAAGCTCCGGATAGATCTGGAGCTCTTATCTGCTGCAGAGGCCTTCAGGAAAGCCTTGCCAGCTGCAGAAGAAGAAGTTCCTGAAGGCCTCTGAAAGCGAAAAGGAGGGCGGGGGGTTATGCTGAGGTTAGTAAGTGGATGACATCCCCCCCCCCCAAATAAGACCTGGTGCCTTTTTTGGTGGCAAAAAAAGATAAGACAGGCTCTTATTTTTGGGGAAACATGGTAATAATTACCTTATATGAATAATCAATGTAGAATCTGTTGTTTATATTTAGAGGGACATAATTCCTCCTTAGTGCTTCTGCTCCCCAAAAGTCCTTCTGTTTTTCCTAGATCCTGTTTTAAAGTGTTAATTCAAATCCAACCAGTCGTATTCTCTACTGCATCCCTATATATGTGTATATATTATTAAAATTATCCTGTTTGTCTGTGTGTAACACTTAACATCATAGAGCAATCAGTCATATTCTCTTTTTGAACCAAGGTATTTCAATTGATCTAACTTAACAGAATGCGTCCAAAATCCAGGACTTCAATTCCCATAGAATTGAAATTGGGCAAATTTTATAAAATATTTTATGACATTATTTATTTTCTATAGCTACTAATTTCAGCATGGGTCTCTGTAGATATGAATACAGCTGGGAAATGGGGCCCATCACACATTTGGGGTTCCAGGCCCCACCGGATTTTCAAGATCTTACAAAAGGTCAATTGGGTCAGGGCACCCTAATCTCTAAAGGGGGAATATTTCAGAGGCTACAGCAGAAAAGGCATGTCTCCTAGTCTCTGTTGACTGACATTCCTTAACTGACCCGTCACATGCTCAACCTGCTGGACTGAATTGAATGAGTAGAAACAACTGGGAGAAGATGGACCATCAGGGAACCCATTTCCAAGCCATGAAGGGCTTGGAAGGGCTCACAACCAGCACTTTGAATTGTGTCAGAATCACTGCAGTTCACACATTAATGGTGTTACATATATTGAACATCTGACATGCTTTATTATTTCTGCAGTCATATTTTGTACCAGCTGAAGTTTCCAAAGCGCATTTCAAGGGCAGCCCCATGTAGAGCATGTTGCAGTAATCCAGAGAAGAGGACAGAAAATTATAAAATATTTTATGACATATAGTGCAAAATGTCGTAAAATATTTCCCATGGTCAACTGCTGATGCTTGCTTGTGCTATATAGCTCAGTGTGGGTTACTTTTAAGACAAATACATTTCTAAATAAACTTCCTGAATTTTTAGGAACTTTTTTAGAACATTAGAAGCTCTGCCGTTGTTGAAGGTATTAAGAAGTCCAGTAAGGAAATATCTCTGGAATGATGGCCCAATGGATCGTGGGTTGTATAGTCCCTAGATAAGGTATAAAACTGTATAATGTCAGTGTATTGATGTCACTATTTCACAGAACTGCAAACTACAAAATTTCCCCCGAGGTTTGTTGAGGCTTGGAGAAGAAGATAGTTTCACACATCCCCTATTATTTCCTTCTCTAGCCTTTTCCCAAGGGAAGATCCAAACTATTGCTGAATGTGCCATCTCTCAACTAGGAGGCCCAGAACAACATAGTCACTTCTTATACAGACATTTCATCCTTCCTATGAAGAGGAAAAAATGTCCCTTGAAAAATCACACAGGATTCAGACAAACGTTATTTCCTTATTTTGCGTATCCCCACTTTCCTCCAACCTGCATTGCCGATGCCTTTTAAATTGCATTGCTTATTAATTCTAGGATGCTTTAATAGACCTTTAGCAGAATTATTTTAGTAACTATATGTATTGCTTGACATTCTGCCTAGGTGGCTCTTTTAAATTCTCTTGTATTCTTTGGGAAGAATGTGATGGCAATTCTGTCACTTCAAACATAAAGCCATTCAACACGAGACTCCATCTGGAAATTCAAAAACTTTAATACTATTGATGGATATATAAGCAACAGAATTTTAAAAGAAACCCCCAATGCTTTATAAAAGAATCATTATCAGGGCTCTTTAGGGAGTGTCATGATAGTGCCATTGACAGAAAATTGTAATATAGATCAGACCTCAGAGGAGGAATAACTCTAACAGAGGCTGATACAGGATGACTGCCATGGAAAATCCAGGCCTAGAAATGCATTAAGGAGGGGCCAATCTACCGCTTTCATTTTTTCCTGTTATTCAGTTTTCCAATTTTTATTTGGCTCCATCCCATTTCTCTGTTGGTTTGCAAATGCTGTGAAAATGTATGTTCATTTCTTCTAATATATCATTTATTAATTGTACTTATTTACATTTGTTATAGCTGCCCAACTCCAACTGACTATATAGGTGTACATTGTGCATATTTGTAACTGTCCTACTATACACAATTGTTTCCAATATTATGTGTTTCTGAATACATTGCTCCTTTCTCCAGGATAGAAGATTTTGTAGATTTTAAGTAACAACCTTTATTATTGTTTTTTAAAGTGTGAATAGTAATGCAAAACTGTACTCAGATGTGTATGTATGTAAGTTCATATGAAAACAAATCACCCCACTTATAGCATACACAGAACCTGTTCTATAATTACATTGATGGTAGGTAAAAGATAAAATATATGCAGTACATATTTAGTGAGATTTAATAGGCAATATAAAAAAAATAAAGCCATATGGATAAAGTAGACATGGAGAAGTTATATTCCCCTTCCCAAAACATAAGAACTAGAGGTCCCCCCAATGAAATTTTATTCTGGAAATATCATGACAGACAAAAGAAAGTACTTTTTACATTACATGTAATTCAACTTTGGAATTCACTCCCACAAGATGTGGTGCTGGCTACCAGCTTCACTGGCTTCAAAAGAGGATTGGATCAATTCATGGAAGTCAGGATCTGAAGGCCATCTGCTAGGAGACTGGGCTTCCTTTTGCAGTTGACTGGTCACGGTGAGAACAGACTGATTAGATGGGGCAGGAGGCCGATCCTCCAAGGCACTACTTATGTTCTTATGCTCTTAAAATCAGGGGTGTCAAACTCAAGGTCTTCAGGCCAGATCTGGCTAGTGGGGTGCTTAGATCTGGCCTGCAGGGCTGCTCTGGAAACAATGAAGGACCAGCCCATTTTTAGCTGCGATGGCCTCCTGCAACTCTCTGCCGGGGAAAAGGAGTTTGGGAAGGCCGTGAGCTCCATTTTTATTGGCAGAGTGCTCAGGCCGCTACAGGCATCACCCACACAGGTGATGTCGAGCTGACCATGCCCACCCTGGCCACCACCCACCCACCCACCCCTCAGGTCAAACACAGCCCTGATTTGGCACTCGATGAAATCGAGTTTGACACCCCGTCTTAAATTACATTGTTTTTACTAGTTGATTCAAACTACAGATAGTTGTGTGGAACACTTGTTAGGGTTCAGTGTAACATTTATGGACTTTGACTGTTTCTGGAAAGATGGATACACAACTGATCATGTTATTTGTCTTTCTTTCTTGACTTTGTTCTCTCCTGTTGTGAATCTTCTATTTGAAGGACGTTGATTCTTGTGAAATATCCTTGCCTCTCATCACCTCTTACTTATATTGAAAAAATGCTTATGTGCATTAAAACTTCACATTTAGAGTATCAACATAAATAAGATGCACTATACATGTCAAAACAAGTTATTATGTAATAGTGTTTGTAGGGTTTCGTGTACTATCAGCATCTTTCATCAGATTTCACACACACACACACACACACACACACACACACACACACACACACCAAATATGTCATACAGAAATATCTTCTCCGGTGCTTAGTTTCAATTGTTTGAAACTCTGGCTCTGGAGCCGCTTGAGCTAAATGGTTTGTATATTAATTATTTTATACTTTCTCTATGAAGTATTAAATATAGCAACAAAAGATACCTTCCTTTGAATCAAATGAAGTTTTCTGCATTGATGCAAATTAAAGTCAAAATGGGATAGAAGGCTTTGCTGCATTTAACAGCGAGTGAAACAACCTCTGAAAAATTCTTCAAGTTGTAGTATTGGTAGCTTTTCTAGTCATGACACCCTCCAGATGTTTTGGAATTGCTACTCCAAGAATTTTAAGTCAGTGTAGCTAACATTTGGGGAGCTGCAATCCCCAAATGTCTGGAAAATGTGAGGTTGGAGAAAATTATTATGGATCTACTGTAATGTCAGTGTTCCAAATAAACCCTCATTACAATTCAGAACTCCGAGACTACTTTCTTCTTTCCCATGATTCATCCTGTTGGCCCTTCTCAGTTTTGGATGTTGTGATTTGAGGAATCTTATAGTTCAAACCCACAATTTTCTGACAGATATGACAGCTCCTGCCCTCCCCCCACCCCATGATAGCCCTTAAAACAAGGGGCATCTGGGGAACATCATGACGGATGTGGGCTCTCTCAGGAAGCTTTGCTAGGGAAATGTTCCAAAAGGTCTTCTCCAAACATCTGTAACTCTCAAGTTGTCTGTGTTTGCTTGGGCAATATTATTTTTGCTTGCTCAGTTGCTCCTTCCTCTACCATTCTCCCATGTCTTCCTGCTTTTGTTCAAACTGGGAAAGGAGGCCCAGCTTCGATTGGAAAGAGGAAAACACTCACAAGTGCAGTTCTGTTTATTTTTAAATGTCACTGGTGGGAATCACCCTCCTGAGACACATCACATTTTCCTGAGGAGTCAACCAAGTGAAGAAGCTGTGAAGTCTTCACAGAGCAGGCTTTTCTTTCTTTTTTTAAAAAAAGAAAGCATTCCAAATTTGGAAAGTCTGTTTAGAACTCTAACACATTATTGTATCAAATTAATGTAAGGATGACAAAACACAGACATAGCATTCCCATGTGTTTTATTTATTGCCTTAAACGTTGCATTATTACTATTGTTGTCATTATTACTATCTACTACTACTACTACACCTACTACTACTACTCCTCTACTACCATTACAAATGATGCCCTAACCATTATATTTTTGCTATATTTTTACCAATTCACTCACATACACACACACAACTGTTCACCATGTGAGTCTATTTTAGAGTATGCAACATTATCCAGAGCAAAGAAATTAAGAAAAATGAAGACATAAGGCAAAGGAAATATAGCAAAACTGCTTTATTCATATACCATTCACTACATCTGCTTACCTTTCTATTCTTGAAACCCAGCCTTGCTTCCACCATATCCATACTCCATTTCATACCCTTTTCTTTATATTTCTTTTCTCTCTATTTTTCAGTTTCATCAACTTCCATCCAGCAGTCTCAGTCAATCTTGTGATCTCAATTCATTTACTTTCTTTCATACATTTGTTCTGCAGTTTGATCCTCATCCATTCTCTCTATATCAGGGGTCCCCAACCACGGTCTGTGGACGGTACCGATCCTGAACAAGTCTTATCGGGCACGCTGGTTGCTGGCGCCGCCATCTTTTTTGATAAAAAAATGCTTCCGGTGAGCTTTTCCGGTAGAAAGCTCACCGGAAGCACTTTTCATCAAAAAGATGGCGGCGCGCTCGCTCGATGAGCTTTTCGGGTAGAAAGCCATTTCTACCCGGAAAGCTCACCGAAAATATGCCCGCCATCTTTTTGATGAAAAAGTGCTTCGTGAGGTCACCGGAAGCACTTTTTCATCAAAAAGATGGCGGCGCCAGTTGATGCCGATACCGGGCGCGGGCGCCCAGCTGATGCCGGTGCCGGGCGCGGCATAAAAAAGGTTGGGGATCACTGCTCTATATGACCAAACCACCTCCTTTCATACTTGTGTCTCACTCTGCATTAATTTTGCATCCATATTCATTTAGACTACGCTTTGGGCATTGTTGTTTTGGTGGTCATATCATAAAACTGTTGCATAAGCCATGTATCACCTGTCTTGCCCAAGACTTATGGTACCTGGCAGCAAAGTGCCCAGGACTGGAAATATAATTTTCCAGAGGAAGGGGTCAGCCTGTCTTTCAAAGAACTAGAAGGCAGGACAAGAACCAATGGATGGAAACTAATCAAGGAATGAACCAACCTAGAACTAAGGAGAAATTTCCTGAAAGGTAGAACAATTAACCCATGGAATAACTTGCCTCCAGAAGTTATGGGTACTCCAACACTTATCATAGAATAACCTTAAATATTAAAATAATATTTTAATCACCCACTGTAAAGTATTACAAAAATTGTAGATACCTGGAAATCAAAATTCCATTCCTTTCTATTTTGGGCCTTTTGGTGTCAGACATCTTGACCTAAATTGTACATCTCTTGTCGCTTCATGGGTTACTGACTTTTTGGCTTGCCTTGGCAGAAAATCACACATAAGGCTTGGCTAGACTAGAATCTATCTTGCAGACAAATATAAAGACATATTCAATGATTGCCTACTGCCTGTATAAAGATATACCCTTAAAGCTTCTTTCTCTCACCTTTCCAAATTAATGAGTACCTGCTGCAGTGCTTGGTGACCTTGAAATGGAACTGTTATATATTTACCAAATGGCCATCTCTGGACTAGGAACCAATGATTCCTATGCTGTTTCAATCCTTACAGCTGAGACTAAAAAAGAATCACCAGCCACCAGAAGTGTTGTCAACTCCTAAAATAAAAGAAATTTTTCTAGGGTACAGAATAACTGGTCTTTCCTGGGAAGCTTCTGGGTTTGTTTTTTTACCTGATGACTTGGAAGAGGTTATACTTCTCAAACACATAACTTGGAGGAAAAAAGATAAGAATGATGAGAATGAAGATAAGAATTAATATAGAACACTGTCACTGCAGTTTGGATGCTCTGTAGAATTTACAGTGATGATTTGACACCTGGAACCAACATTTTATGTGGTGATAATTTCATTTTCTATGCTCTCCCTTTGGCAATGCCTCTGTGTTATCTTTTTTTCCTGAGGAAAAAGGACACACACACACATAACCCTGTACTTGTCTATTGGGGGCCATGTTTACTACATGACAGTGGATAATCAAGGCTTTTTGCTTGTTTGCTCCCTGCTCTTGAATAGTGAAGCACCATATTTTGGAAACTTACAAATGCCTAATTAGTTTGACATTGAATCTCTGCCAATTAGTGTTCACTGTTCTTAAGAAATGCACATTGGTTTTAAGCATATTACAGAAAAGCTTGTTCAATATGCATTTGGCTGCCTTGTTGGCAGCTGATCTCTTGGTATTTTGTGTGAGAGAGAATTGGCTCTGTCTCTTTGTATGTACAAAATGTGTGTGTCTGTGTGTATATAAAGAAGATATGCATTTGAATAACATTTGGCCACCATACTGTCAGTGGCTCTGACTTGTTGCTGGGTTGTAATTGTTCCTCATTAAAAAAACACCCTAATCTTATGTTTTCAGACCCCAGCCATTTCTCATGGCTAATCTATAAAAGGATTCCCAAACTAACTGAAGTGCTTTGGGCAGACATTTTATTACCCGTCATCACTGCTACAGTGCTGGAAATGAGCCTACAATAACACATTACAAGATTGAAAGCAGCACTACTGGTGAAGTGTCTAAATTATGGCAGAGTGCACAAAACTTCTTCTCCAAAGACTTAGCTGAAGTGTGGTCACCCTGGCTGAGAGGAGAATGGACTAAAAACTTCAACCATGTCCTTCTTTGTTTTCTAATGCTCTTGCAAATAGTGGTTCTCGACATGACCATTCGTTTAACAATGGTTCAAAGGTACAATAGCCTGGAATAGGTGATTTATGACCTGTGCTCACAGTTATGACTATTGCATTACCCTCATGGTCAATGGTCACAATTTGGGAGCTTAACAATCTGAATTTACAACTAGTTGTGGCATCCTGCAGTCACATGATCCCAAATGTCTGTCTTTTTTGCCAATTTTCGCCCATTAGGGAACCTGGATTAGCTTAATGACTATGTGATTTGCAGTGAATTCATTTAATAATTGCTGTAAAATTGTTGTAAAATCAGATCTAACTTGACTTATGATCAGTGACTTGCGATACAAATTCTGGTCCCAGTTGTGGTTGTAAGTCAAGGACTACCTATATTTACCTGCAGAACTGACAAGGACTCTGTCCTTTGGCCATCTGCAAGTATATAGAGGCATCTGAGGGGAGGAACTAGGCAAAAAAAGTCCTTTCCTCCCTTTTTAAAAGCTTTTTTTTAATTCATCTTTGACAAGTGTGCAAGAGGCTGTCTTTCTGAAAAACAGCAGAACAAAGAACGATTGGCCTTAAGGAAAAAGATAAATTTTGTTTAATTCCTATGTTAACCTAAATTACAAACACTGACATGTTTATCAAAATATCACAAATTATACCATGGCAACTTCTGAGAGGTTTATGTGAACTGCATGTATCTTCTGTGCCTCAGGTTGTACATTCTTGTTCTAGCCTAAATGATAAGAAGATTCAATACAGCCAATATTGAATAGATGAAAAGGGAAAAATCATATTGAAAGGAGAAAATGTAATTCTCATGGTCTTCTTCAGTGTTGCAAAATCAGCCACAGTCAATTGGGAACATTTACAAGAAAAACAATTCATGCCTGACAAGAATTTACATTTACCAAAATTAACCCTCACTCTTGTATTGTCTTTTAGTAAAAGGGCATGCTCCAATTTTATTCCAGTACTGGAGCCAAAACCATATGGCCATTTCCTCTATTATAATTAATAATATATTCCAGCATTATCCAAGCATTACTGAGGAAACATAAAGCCTGTCCTTGTTACTCTTATATTAGCAAAATGGGGAGTGGATGATTCTAGAAGATGCTTCAAGTCATTAGTGGGCATTAGTTGCCAAGTTACAGGTAGTCCTCCACTTGTAGCAGTTCATTTAATGACAGCTCAAAGTTAACAACACTCCTGAAAAAAGTGATGTCCGTTTTTCACACTTATGACCATCGCAGCATCCCCAGGATCATGTGATCAAAATTCAAACACTTGGCAATTGACTCATATTTATGATGGTTGCAGTGTTCCGGGATCATGTGATCCTGTGATGACCTGGGACATGGCACAAAGGCAACACAGTCACATAAGTAAGAAGAGTCCCTTTAGTACCTCCAATTTTGCTCCCAATGTCCAGGTTTCCTTTGGTTAGAGAAAAAACTCTCTCAAGAACAGTCTTTAAGTGGAGGAAATTCAGTCTGAAAACAAAGTACATAAAAACTGTAACTAAAAATCCACACAAACCACGCTGCAGTAATTAACTTGACAGGGTAGGAGAAGGAATTGCAGACTTGAAAGGCCAGCAAAACACACACAGTTGAGAAGACGCCATGAAGATAAGCCTCGACAATACCAGATAATTCACAATTTGCTCTCAATAGTTGGCTGAGCGCAACTCCCCTTTTTAAACACTGTTCCCAGCTACAGCTAATGAAGGGAATCAGAGCCCTTTCCTCCCCCAAAAGCCATACAACTCACATTGCTCCCTTCTATGTTCCTCCCTGCGTGCCCTAGGATAAAGAAGGGGTGGGCCTGGGTCTTCCTCCGAATTCCCTCTGCCTTGCTCCACCTCTTCCCTGCTCTGCCTAGCCCGACTTTGCCCTTCCCTAGTTTCTTCCATAGCCAATGGAGGGAGCCACACTCCCACTCCCTGTCAGCTGCTCGACCTCTCCTTTGGAATCAGATTCTGACAGGGGCATGACAGATCCTCTTTTGCAACCTTCTAACAAGCAAAGTCAACGGAGAAGCAAAATTCACTTAATAACTGTGTTACTTAACTAACAACTGCAATGATTGGCAAGAAAGGTCATAAAATGGGGCAAAACTCACTTTACAAATATCTCCTGTAGCAACAGAAATTTTGGGCTCGGTTGTTGTCGTAAGTTGAGGACTAACTGTAAAAAAAGTCTTCAGATCAGCTCCAATCCTAGTGACATTATAGGGCACTCCATTTCTGTTCAGATCTCGGCTTCTGACTGACAATATAGCTCTGCTGCCTCTGCTAAAGCAGACAAAATGTTGCATTTCACTTTAAAAGAAAAAAAGAAAAGAAAAACCCAGATGTTGTTATTACTTGCAATGTAGCCAAACTTAGTTTTTCAAAAATAAATTTAGCAAAAATGAAGTGTTTTTGTCAAAGATATTATCAAGAAAGCCAGAAACTAAAATTTATTCAGAAACGTTGTCAAGCTCAAAACATTATCTTCAAGATAAGTATAATGCTATCTAGGACAACTTATCCCCTGGGCTCATACTCTAAGCAATTCTATCTTAACTGAAATTCTATTTAATTCTTAACCCCTTTACAGCATCAATTATTTCCTTGCTTTTCATTCCTAGGGAATAAGCTATGTCCCAGAGTAAGCAAATCTATTTCAGTTTCAACCCTCAGATTCTGAACTGAACTTGAATGGATCTAGAAGGAAAGGGTTGAATTGACTTGTCATGATCCAAGCAAGTTTAAAAAGCAGGTCTTTTGTCTAATTCAAGAACAACTAATGAAAAAGCCAGAGTCCACTGAAGAATGTCTCCATGCCTCCATATAGTGAGAGTAGGGCCAGTTTGTTCTAGTGGTTAAGGCACCAGACTAGAAAACAGGAGACCATGAGTTCAAGTCCCACCTGAGCCATGAAAGCCTGCTGAGTGACTTTGGGCCAGTCACTTCCTCTCAGCCCAAACCACCTCACAGTGCTGTTGTTATGGGAAAAGGTTAGTAGAAGAAAGGTATGTTGGATGCGTCCTCTGCCTTGAGTAATTTGTAAGAATAATAAAGGTGGGATACAAAGAAATAAAGAAAAAATATAGATGTCTGTAAAACATTTACCAGGGACAAAAATATCACTTGATACTTATGAAATCCTTGGAAGATAGGGAACTCTTCAGTCAAATTTGACATACAAGAGACCAGGTTCTAAAATAATGAACAGTATTGGAGACGCCATCCAGTGTTAATGTTAATGTTTGAACACCCTGGGGCGTTAGAACAAAAATAACCTTTTTGTACATTTCAAGCAGTTCTAATTAAGGTTAACACAATCTTTACTAAATAAACCCTCTTATATGCTAAAGAAAGTACTTAGCTACATCAAGCTACACAATTGGGTGAGAGGGAATCACCCCAAAATTAAGAGGGTACCTGCAACCATGTGATCAAATTTTCACTGTTTTTTATAAGCTCATGTGATTTTTTTTTTATAGTAAAATACATAACATCAAAAAATAAATAATACAGTGAAAGAAAAAAATATCAAGATATATTTAAACTAAATATAGCAAAGAGAGAGAGAAAATGTTAATTAACAGGGGGGGAAATAGGAGGAGTCTATTTACATAAAATTATCCTCTTTTCTGTGCCCAAGTGTCAATAGAGCCAAAGCTGTTCATAAAAAATGAAATGAACTGTATTTAGAAATATAGTTCAACATGATGTTAAGGTCCAACTATATTTCATTCCAAAATTGTATTGATATGTGTAATGATTTTAATCTCAAATGAAGCTATAACTGGAGAAGTCCAATTTATATGAGTTAAAGAGCTTTCAAGTTCCCTACGATGCCAGCATTAAAAAAAAAATCTGTCCAACCCTTGTTAAATCTTCGTTGAGAAGTCCAATAATCATTTAGTACAGTCAAGTTTTCTGATGAACTTATTTTGTTTTTAATTTACAATAAGTACATTTTATACCTGAATTTCACCTAAACCATTAAAACTTAAAGTTGCTTATCTTCAAAGCATGCCTTTTAAGACTTTTTTTCAATCCAACAAGATTGTTAGTTTTGTCAGTTCAAAGGCAAGTGCATAGAGGAGGTTCAATACCCTGGATCTATAGACAGTGCTGCCCAGATGAGGGCTGTGTAGGAGGTCAGAGGACATCACAAAGAATGGGAAAATATAACACAATACAAACAGTATAGTGTGGTGTTTTTAGTTATTCATGCAAATACTTAAGAACATGGTTGGATCACTCAGCATCCGAAAGGGGGGGGGGGGAAATGGGTGAATATTTCAATTCTGACTCATTTCATGTAGTTATCACTATTCTGTGACAACTTCTACAACCTTGAACATGGATTTTTCTACTTAAAGTGCTCCTATTTTTAAAAATGCAATCAGTATTTTGAACTGCATCTGTAAAGTGTTGGGGGACAGTACAAATCAGACATAGTGCTTCCATTTACTCTATCTGGTTGGGCTTCTCATTTCTGTTCTCAAATACCTTAATTTTGAACTATATCTTTATTTCTGGATAGAGTAGCACCGCCCCAGATAGACCCAGTGCACAACTTGGAAGTTCTCCTGAGCTCTTAGCTCCTGATTGAAGAGTTGTGGTTAGGAGAGCCTTTCCGCAACTTCCTGTTGTGTGCTTGTGTTTTTTCTTTGATGGGGAGTCCTTGTGTTCAGTCACTCAGGCCCTGATAATCTCTCAGTTAGACAACTGCAATGCACTGTACATGGGGCTGCCCTTGAAGAGTAATTGGAAACGCATACAGAATTCAGTTGCACCAACAGTTCTGAGGACACCTCTATTATATGAGCTGCACTGGCTGCCAGTTTTCTTACTAGTGCAACTCAAGATGTTGATTATTACCTATAAAGCACTCTATAGAATGGGTCCAGCCAGGTTACCTGAGGAACCGTCTAATCCCAACGATATTGGCCTGTCCCAATTAAACCAGCAGATGGGGCATGCTGCAGCCAAGGAACTCTGGCTGCTTGGGTCCAAAGAAGACCCTTTTCTGCTGTGGCTTCTGCCCTTTGGAATATCTTAGGTGAGGTCCACCTTTTGGCCTGCCATAAAGACCTTAAAACCTGGCTCTGCTGGTTATCTTGGTGTCAGATGGAGTTGTGTCATCCCGTATTAAATAGATGATCCCATCTTCATTCTATTATAAACCCCACTATCTTGGCTTTTTTTTTTGTTTTGTTAATTTTAATGTTACATTTATTGTCTTATGAATCTTTTATAATATTGTTTTTTCAGATTGTATGCCACCCAGAGTCATGTGACCAATGAGATGGGTAGCATATAAATTTAATAAATACAAATAATTTTTTATTAATAAAACATTCAGGGCCATTTTTAAGGGCAAGTTTTTAATATACCACAGTGCTTACCAGAGGAAAATAAACTATCATTCTAACTCTGCTTTAACTGAAATTTTATATTCCATCTCTGTACATTTTTTTAAAAAAACTTCTTATGAAACAATGGCAAGGCACAGATTAGCAGGGACCATATATTGAAATGCTATCTATGAAATAATACAAAAATAAAAAGGATAAAAAGATTTGGGCTACTTCCAAGCAATTTCCCTGCAGGAAGCTCAATTCCCCTTTAGGTTTGCCAAGATAAGACATCCTCTCAAGATCCGAGGGCCTGTGGGAAGTTGTCTGCCTGTCTGTGACATAGTTATGGAATGCTAGAAGTGTCCAGTGGATGCAGCAAATGATCCATATAATGCCTGAGGGGCCTGTGTGAATCTCTTTATCCCTTTGTTGTCTAGAGACAATAGGAAGTCAAAGCAGCTATAAGGTTCAGCTGCTATTTCCTCTGTCCTCCCTTCCTCTCCCCTGCTTATTTCCAGATCCTGAAGATCTCCCTGCTTCACCAATCACTTTAAAGCAGTGTTTCTTAACCTTGGCAGTTTGAAGGGGTGTGGATTTCAACTCCCAGAATTCTGGCTGGGGAATTCTGGGAGTTGAAGTCCATACATCTTTAAACTGCCAAGGTTGAGAAACACTGCTTTAAATAATAACAGGTTGAATATTCTTTAGTTGGGTTTTTGGCTTTGTGTGCATTTTGTTTCTAGTTTTTAAAAAAACAGCATTCCTTTGTTTATGTGTTCTTATTACAGACAAGTACTCACTTGATTCTGGGATGAAACATCTTGACAATCCTCCATTGCAAAACCACATTTGATTTAAGCTTTCCCTTATTCTGTGGTAAAGCCTTTTGAAATTGAGCCTGGCCTGGATTTGTTGTCCCTAAGCTTTCTTTAACTCCAGGTAACAGGTTAACTCCTTCTCCTTTTCTCTGAAGCACTCTGTTCATATTAGCGGGAGGATTTTTTTTTTTTTTTTTGCTTTGCAAATACAATTTCTGTTTCTGCTCTGCTAATTCTCATTGAGCAGAAGAAAAAGAAAAGAGGGAAAGAAAAAGAAAGAGAAAATTCCCTAAGCTTCAATGCTTTGCAGCTGTGGAATCCTATAATAACTTCTGTCAGATTACAACTACATCAAAGGTATTATATATCCCCAAGTAACACATATTTACTGGGTTTTTCAACAGCTGTGTAATTAGTTCTGGATTACTACTTTCCTCCAACATGTCTTTAAATAACCATATTTCAAAAACTTGCATGTATTCAAAGAAATGGAGGGCTCCTCATCTCACACTGTGTTTTTAATCCCTCCATCTCTAAAACGGTGAAATGTCTTCGGTATTATCTTTCAATTTTATATAAGAACTATGTTGAGATAATTTATTAATTAGTGGTGGGAGATTGGAGATAGGTCTATGCGTGCATATTTGTGTGTGTGTGTGTATACACACACACACACACACACACACACACACATGCTAACACCAGCATTAAAAATAGGATAAGCAATCTGGGGCAACTAGAACTACATCTTGCTATAGTCTGGGAAAAATGCCCATCCTTTTTTTGGCATGTTTAGGCTTTTTTGCTCATCTCTTCTTAGCTATATCATGACAAGTTTTCTCAGTAGGCCATCCAAGAATCAGAAATGATGGAAACTGAATTCATCAAAATTTGGAAGCTCTCAAACTTCTAATCTAGAGAATTTCAGTTTGCTACAGTATATTCTAATCAAGAACTGTTCCCTCATGTCATCCCTCTCATTCCTGGAGGTGATTTGGCAGAGATCAATTGTGCTGGTTGCTACAGGGCAAACTCAGAGGGAGGTAGCTCCAGACAAAAAGTCCAATTCACGAGGCTTTTGAGACTTCAGAGCATTTGATGTTTCCATTCTTGCTTGGTTCATTCATGCCAACTAACTGTCAGAACTCTGTGATGAGCAAGATAATCTGATCTAAGCGAGAGAATGATAGAAAACTAAAATCCCTTCAGAAGCATTCCCAGAGGTACATTTTCTAATATATGTACTAAGAATTGAAACTATATTTAAGAAAGTTGAACTTGATTCTGGATGAAGTTGATTCTATGAGTGTATACTGTATTTGGGAGAGTACATATATGAATTGTTGAAAAATGTACCATACTTCATTAATTGTTGCTGAGACACATTCTGGGGGATGCTGAAAAATGAAACAAAGCAAAGCTGTTAACCCAGAAGTGGCACCACAACGTTAGCAGCAGCAGTGACAAGACACTTAAGAAAAAAGAATTCCCCTTACAACTATGAGTCTCAATTCCAAAGAACAGTTGGAGTACTCCCTCCTCCTGGAGAAATCAGTGAAATGGTTCCCTCCAAATATTGGTCATGAACAAAAAAAATTGAGAGACTACTTGTACACTAAGGAAGTGCTGAAAAACAGCCCTTTTTCTTTCATACTTCATCATAGGCAGCCTGGTACATATGCACTGGAGAACCAACGCTAAGAGTTGGGAACGCAAGTTCTTTCTTTCTTAGCAGCCACTTTCTCATCTTCCTTTCTACAAGCTGAACAAATAACTGGAACCTTCAGCTTGTGCGAAATGCAGCAACAGGGCAGGCCCCCAGAATGCAGGCCCCCAGAAAAGTGCATATTTACACCACTACTATTTTGGTTGCCAGTTTGCTTCCAGATGCTGCTTTTGACTTCTAAAGCCCTTTATGGCACAGAGCCAGGCTATTTGAGGAGCGTCTCTTCCTGATTACAGATAATCCTCAACTTACAACCACAACTGAGCCCAATATTTCCACTGCTATGCAAGGCAGTTGTTAGGGGAGTTTTGCTCCATTTTATGACCTTTCCTCCCACAGTTGTTAAGTGAATCGCTCTGCAACTGTTAAGTGAATCTGGCTTCCCCGTTGACTTTGCTTGTCAAAATGCCAAGCATTCAGATTTTGATCGCATGACTATGGGGAATGCTGCAATGGTCATAAGTGTGAAAAACAGTCATAAGTCACTTTTTTCAGTGCTGTTATAACTTTGGTCATTAAACAGATGGTTGTAAGTCAAGGACCACCTATATATTGACATGTCTCACCAGGTGAGGCAAGTTATGGGTCCCAACTGCCAAGAAATTCCATCTAACAGGACTTTGGAGATGAGCTTTTCTGTGGTGGCATCTGTCCTATGGAACATCCTCCTTCTTGAAATGAGACTAGCCTTGACCCTCTTAATTCATTTAATTCTAATATGAAATGCAGAAGGATGCACTTGAGTACAATACACTTCCGTCCTACATGCAGATATCATCTTAAAGAGGGAGGTATCTTCCTTCTTGCTTGACTTCCCTAAGCAGAGCGTTGTTTGTTTGTTTGTTTGTTTGTTTGTCTGACTGTATATCAAAGAATATGATGTAACAACAATACTCTTAGGGTTCAAACCTTTGCAGGACTTTCTCTGAGAACATGATTGAAGGGCAGTGCTTATACTACTGAGTCCCAAGAAGAGAGAGAATATGATATCATTCAAAAGTCTTTAAACCCTGGAAAGTATGAATTGATATTCATATTTAAGGTATCTACTAAAGTCTTAGGCTATTTGCCTAGCTTAAAGAATTTTCCTGTCATCACCCAACCATTGTTTAAAATTAAATGACATGGAGACAATCCTCACTGTGGTTATTTTGGCCCAGTGATGGTTGGATAACATAAGTCATTACTGCAGAAGTAGCTTGTCAGTCCTCAAATAGTATTTTTTAGTATTTATTTGATTTGTCAATCGCTTACAAGATACAGATATAAGAATAAACATAGTTTTGAATAGATGAGATAGCTACTTATAAGAAAAATAAAAAGAAACAATAGGACAGGGACGGTAGGCACGATTGGTGCATTTATGCATGCCTCCTACAGGCCTTTTAGAAAGGGGATGAGGTCAATAGCAGACAGTCTAAGGTTAACGTTTTTGGGGTTTGGGGAAGAAACCACAGAGTCAGGTAGAGCAGTGATCCCCAACCTTTTTTATGCCGCGGCCCGGTATCCCCAACCTTTTTTATGGCGCGGCCCGGTACTGGCATCAGCTGGGCGCCGCCATCTTGTTTTGATGAAAAAGTGCTTCCGGTGAGCTCACCGGAAGCACTTTTTCATCAAAACAAGATGGCGGCACCCAGCAAACCAGCGGCCCGGTAGGACTTGTTCCACGGACCGGTACCGGTCCGCGGACCGGTGGTTGGGGACCCCTGAGGTAGAGTATTCCAAATATTGACCACTCTGTTGCTGAAGTCGTATTTTCTGTAGTCAAGTTTGGTGCGATTAACCTTGAGTTTGTATCTATTGTGTGCTCTTGTATTGTTATGATTGAAGCTGAAGTATTCATTTGCAGGTAGGACATTGCAATGTATGATTTTATATACTACATTTAGATCAGATTGGAGGTGGCGTTGTTCAAGGTTTTCTAGGTCTAGAGTTTCAAGTCTGGTGTCATAAGGTATTCTGCAATGAGTAGAGGAGCGGAGAACTCTTTTTGTGAAATATTTCTGGACTTTTTCAATTGTGTTAATATCAGATACATGATATGGGTTCCAGACTGATGAGCTGTGTTCAAGTATAGGTCTAGCAAAAGTTTTGTATGCTCTAGTTAGTAGTGTGATATTACCAGAGAAGGAGCTACATAGGATTAGATTAACAACTCTTAATGCCTTTTTGGCTATGTAGTTACAGTCGGCTCTAGCACTTAGATCATTAGAGATGAGTACTCCAAGGTCCTTGGCAAAGTTTGAATCCTCAACAAGGTCTTGATTATTTAGCTTGTATTTTATTTTCTGATTTTTTGGGGGACCAATATGTAAGACAGAGCATTTATTTGTTGAGATTTGAAGTTGCCATTTGATTGACCATTCTGATACATAGTCAAGGTCTTTTTGGAGGGTAGTAGTATTGCCTGTGGTGTTGAATAGCTTTACATCATCAGCGAAGAGAACGCAGTTGCTCTTAATATAATCACAGAGGTCATTTATGTAGAGTATGAAGAGAGTTGGTCCTAAAACACTGCCTTGGGGGACACCACTGTTGACAGGTACAGAATTTGATAGGACGCTCCCAATTTTGACCATTTGTCGTCTGTTTGACAGGAATGCTTCTATCCGGTTATGTAGGTGTCCAGAGATACCATAAGATTTTAGTTTTAGGAGTAGTTTGTTGTGTACCACTGAATCAAAGGCTTTACAGAAGTCTATGTAGATTGTGTCTATTGCTTTGCCCTGATTGAGTTGTGTAATCCATATGTTTTTGCAGTGTAAGAGTTGCAGATTACAGGATAGTTTTTTTCTGAAACCAAATTGTTTATTAGAGAGTAGGTTGTTTGTCTCTAAGTGGAGGATAATGGATTGATTAATAATTGATTCCATGACTTTACAGGTGACGCAGCATTAGGAGATTGGTCTGTAATTTTCAACTAGGCTGGGGTCTCCCTTTTTGAAGATGGGGATGCTTGTGGCTTGTGACCATAGTTTTGGCAAGGAGCTGGTCCTGAAAGATTTTTCAAATATTATGCTTAGAGGTTCGGCTACGGCAGTGGATAGCTTTTTTAAGAAGTAGGCACATATTCCGTCCGGTCCAATGGATAGGGATGGTTTTAGATTGCTCAGTGCTTTTTCAACAATGTCTTCTGTAAAAAGATGAAAAAATGTAAAAAGATGTAAAAAGATGAAAGAAAAATCCAATGTATCAAAATGCCTCCCAGGAGCAACTTGAGCAGCACTTTTCCATTATAAGGACAATTATGAATGTTTTGTTTTTTAAGAAACAAAATGTAAGGTGTAGAAACTGATTGAATAAAAACAAGGAAGCAATAAAAAAGAAATAAATAGGAAAGGTCTTAAAGCTATTATCTGCTAAGTATAAGCTGCCTATTCTTGAAAACATTTTTTTCAAATATTGTATATTTATTCTAATGTGTTAGGATTACAATTTCCCAAATTCCTAGAAATCATAGCTAAAAATCTGGAGATTAGAGAAAGCTGGTCTAAATTCTATTGTAGACAGTTGAGTCTATGAAATATGGCTTTGCTCAGTGCTCATTTTCCAAATCTGAAGTTTGTACCAGGCCAGCTCCAAGTCACTTTACAGTTTTCTGAAGGAATCAAGATGGTAGCTTAGGTATATTCTTAGATACATTTAAAAAATTAGAGAAATTGATTCCTTTGTGGGAAAAAAAACTTGTCTATTTGGGTAAAGTTAGCCTTGCTTCCAATTTTAAATGATTTTACTTGTTCCTGGATCATTTCTAATCTTAGTTCAACATCACAGGGCAACAATGTTTGAATCAACATCCTTCAAATGGGCTAAATGGATCCAAAATGACAGAATGCATCCAAAATCTGGGGCCTATGTGGGATTGAAATATGGCAAGTTTGTAATTGCTTTAGTGTTGCCATACCGCTGCACAGTTGCCTGAAGTTTCAGAATAGAATAGATCTGGAAGGGACCCATGGAGGTCTTCTAGTCCAGCCCCTGCTCAAGCAGGAGAACCTATACCTTTTCAGATAAGTGACTGTCTTGTTTTTTCTTAAAAACCTCCAGTGATGGAGTGTCACCATTTCTGAAGGCAAGCTGTTCCACTCGTTAACTGTCCTCACTGTTATGAAGTTTCTCCTTAATTTCAAGACGCTTCTCTCTTTAATTAGTTTCCAACCATTGTTTCTTGTCCTGCCCTCCGGTGCTTTGGAGAATAATTTGACCCCCTCTTCTTTGTGGCAGCTACTCAAGTATTGGAATACTGCTATCACATCATCCCTAATTCTTCTTATCTTTAGACTTCTTTATTTAGGTTCTTTCTTTAGGTTCAGGAAGGGTTAAGGTAAAAGTTCCCCTCGCACATACATGCTAGTCCTTTTTGGCTCTAGGGGGCGGTGCTCATCTCCATTACAAAGCCGAAGAACCAGCGCTGTCCGAAGACATCTCTGTGGTCATGTGGCCAGCATGACTACATGCCGAAGGCACACCAAAGTGGTCCCTATTGTTCTACTTGCATTTTTACATGCTTTCAAACTGCTAGATTGGCAGAAGCTGGGACAAGTAACGGGAGCTCACTCCCTTACAAGGTGCTAGGGATTCGAACCACCGAACTGCTGATCTTTTTGATTGACAAGCTCAGTGTCTTAGCCAATGAGCCACCATGTCCCTTTTTAGGTTCAGTAGACCACCTCAATTATCTGGAGGATGAGTGGATCAATCCACCATTGCCTGCTGGAGGGTCATGGTCAAACTGGCAGGAAATCAGCACTACTGCTGCTCCTACTGCTTTTTTGCCTTTTTCTTTTTCTTTTAGGTAATGCAATCTCTCTGAAACAATGCCTCAATTGTTTCAGTTAACCTTTAATATTCTTCGTAGCTTAGAACTGTAGTATCTTATCAAATACCTCTTCTTATATGTCTCTACTTCTACCTTTTCAACCTTACAATTAGGCTCATTTTTGGAGGTCCTGTCCTTGCTCTGGTATGGCAAAGATATTCACTTATTATATAACTTGTAACCAACTAAACTCAAAAGCCTCCAGGTGGCCTACATGAAAATCACAAAAAATTGCAACCTTAAATAAAAATTGAATCAAAATTAAATTAAAACAAAGAGTAAAATGATTAAAAATTCAGTAAAACACTAAAAACAAGAACTAAAGTGATTTATTTATTTATTTATTGATTTGATTTTTGATTTGATTTGATTTGTCAATCGCTTACAAGATAATAGGTATAAGCATAAACATGAGTAAGAATACAGGAAATAGGTACGAATAAATGGGGACAATAGGACATGGACGGGAGGCATGATGGTGCACTTATGCATGCCCCTTACAGACCTCTTAAGAATGGGGTGAGGTCAATAGTGGATAGATAGGCTTTGTTCTCACCTTACAATCAGGAGGCTGTGAGTTCAATTCTAGGTAGAGGCTAATATTTGGAATAGACTCTCCTGCTAGAGCAGGGGGTTGGACTAGATGACCTACAAGGTCCCTTCCAACTCTGTTATTCTATGTCTAAGTCTCAAAGACACATTGAAAGAACATTGAAAGAAGTTTTGCTTTTTCTAAGTGATAAGTGGGGTCCATCTGGATTTGGGGGGACAAGATGATCCACAGCTGGGACTGCCACAGAAGAAAGCCACCTAAATCCTGGCTCCTACTTCCTGGAGAGCAGGAACCCAAAATATCCCTTCCTTGGCCAAACACACAGATTTTACTTAGTAAAAAGATAATTTGGGTGCAAGCCAGAAAGGGCTTATGGGTTTAACCAGCATATTGATTTTTGTTCTTGGAAGCACATAAGCAGTCCTTGCAGTACAGGCAGCCGACTGGAAAAATAGTTTTCAATCTGTCAGCAAGCAAACTCTTACTTTCTGCTGGAACTCAGATTTCATCTTCAAAGGCAGTTCCAAGTAGGGCACTCTGGAATAGTTCAATTTTACAGTGGATCGTGAGTTACTGTGGGCTATGTCCTCTAAGTAAATGATTACTCAGCAATGATCTTTCCAGTTGTAGCATCTTGATTTGGAATGCCTTCTGCCGCAAGGATCACCTGTTGCCAAATTTTATTATCTTTTCAGCATAAACCCTTTTCTTCCTCAGGCATTTTCATCAATTCATAGCTAAATTTTCATATTTGGTACTTTAAAAATTGTGTTACTTATTTTATCGTATCTATTGTAACTGCTTGTAATGTCATTGAGTGATTTAATATGTGGTAAAATCAGAGAAATTTAGGTATTTACAGGCTTTGTACCAAGTTTTAAAAAAATAAATCAATACTTTAAAATAAATATACATCCCGGAGATTGAGAGGTTCCCTGAGGATGGGCTCCAGCCTGAATCCAAAAGGTTTGGAAGAACAAACCTCTGGTTCCAGTGACCGAGTCAGATTGGATCCTTAAAATAAATATTTGAAAAAATGTGCAACTGGTACATATATACAATATTTATGTATTACTTTCATTTTGGCAAGTAATTTTCTTCATATATGGATTTTGTCCACATACTTCCCAAGATATGTGAGTTTTGTGCATTCTTTTTCTTATTGTGTGCATTTTTGCCTGCAGAGGCTGCTTTATAACACTCAGGAAAGCGTGAATATAAATCTGTTTTCCATTAAAATGGTAAAATAATGTTTTTCTCACCTGCCCTTAAAGCAGAAGACAATGTCTGAATAGGCAGTGAAATGGGGTCTGGTCCAAGCTAGTTGAATTTAATTCCTAATAAAATAATATGCATTGTAATCCTAAGCATATTTATTCAGAAGTACACCCTACTGTGTCCCATATAATGTAACTTTTACAAAATGTGCTTTGGCTTGCTGCATTAGTCTAGATTACCCTCAGTATGAATGAGTGAGGGTGTGTATATATTTCAATGCAGTCCCGAAATCAAAACAAATTTATTTCCACTCTATTACTGCATTAGCTTCAGCCATAAAATCCAGAATATGCTTGCACAACATATCTAGGCTGACTCGCTTTGCAGAGAGAATGGCTTTCATCTTGCTGAATGTGCACAACGTCCTAATCATCTAAACGGCCCGTTTGCTCACGTAAGAAATGCCTGGCTCCCAGCCTGCCTCAGACTCAGCAGGAACGGCGTCACAATCAAAGGACAAGACTCCATATGGAGACGGTCTGTGTGTGTGTGTGTGTTATATCTTCTCATTTTAGAACAACACAAAGGCCAACTGCCTGTCTCGTGGGATTATGGCCCACCTTTTTCACTGCTTTCAGTACTTCTTGATTAGGGCAGAGTTAGCTGGAAGTGGGGCGGAGGGGAGACCCCCTTCCACGCATTCCTGTCAGTGGCAAATCTGCAAAGGTTCTTTGAGACAGCAGCTGTGTCTCGTCCCCCCCCCCCATGCCTCCTACTTTAGACCTCCATATTCTCTGGACACAATGAAGAGGGTGTAAGATGGTGCTTCCCCAGGGAAGGATAAAGTTTCCATATGGCTCATGCCTCAACAGATGCTCTTTCAGGGTGACCCCCTCAGCCCCCCTTCTTCCATTGCCTGCCCCTCAATCATGGCACATTGGACAGGTCTTATTCAGCAACCCGGCTCCAATGAGTCCTTCTCGTGGGCCCCACTGAGCCTCCAGAGAAAATATCCAGGAAAAGCAGGGTGGGGCTGGGGCTGACAGCAGCATAGGTTCCCCCCTGCCTGCAAATCCACATATCTTCACCATAATTCTTCCACAAGCCTTTTTTTGTGGGGTGGTCCATTTAATGCTGAAGACAAAGGAGAGATGTGACAATTGGAAAATGCTATTAGTTTTGCTAACGGCTGCTTGCTTCAGATGCTCTCATCTTTACTTCCTTCAAATTCTTAATGGAAAGTCAGAACCGTGAAAAACAGATGCATTTCTTAAGCCAAAGCTGACCAGTTTTCTGCAACTTCAAACATCTAAAATAGGACAAGCAGCTTTCCATTTTTTCCCCTTTCCCCTGTATTCTGGCAGCCAGGCTGATGCAGAGATTGGCACAACAGTCTGTGTGTATGTATGTCTGTCTCTCTGTTTGTCTCTCTCCCTCCCTCCCTCTCCTCTCCCTCTCTCTCTCTCTCCCCCTCTCTCTACCTTTCTCTCTCCCTCCTCCCTCTCTCTTTCTCTCTCCTTCTCCCACTCCCTCTCTCTCTCTCTGCCAGTTGTGTATATTTTTGCTCCAAATCATCATTAATAAAATTAAAAATTGAATTTACTTATTTATTTCAATAAACAGTTTAATACCGTTTCAACGACAATACAAATTTTAACTGTATTTTAACACCTTATTTTTTACACATATTTGGGTATATTTTCTGCTAAATCTGAATTGGAGTGAAATGTGCAGGATGATTTTATTCTAATCTGCACATTAGCCTGAGAGAAAATGGAACCGAGCTATAAAGAGATGCATTCCTCGTCCTTCCTTCAGGAGTTCAAAGTAGTATCCTCTTCAATACTAGGCAGTGAAAAACTTCTGGCATTTCTTCCTCTGGTTCTCATGCAGTTGAATGAAGGAAAATCTACTTCAAACTTTTCTTTCACACTGAGTCATAGTGTGGGAAGGGATCTTGGAGGTTTTTAGTCCAATCCCATATTTTATGGTCAAAGTGTGATGTAACTAATTATGTGCCAAAACAAGGGAGCCAAAGGAATAGATGTACATGTCTGCCAAGAAGCATCCAATACTGTTGTTCAAATGAAGACAAACATTTGTGCCACATCTTTTTTCCCCCTTTTGTATTTGCATGTGACATCCCAATATAAGTACAAAAAGGGTGGAGTAGCGGGATTTTCATTCATTGGATCCTCCTTAAAACACAGTTCCCACTCCCCACCCTACCAATTACCAGACTCCTGTCTCCTGCTTTTCATGGAACATTTTGGTCTGCAGCTTCTATTCTTCTATTAAATTCCATATGAAAACATAATGTAGAAAAGAAGGGGAGGGAGATGGGGAGGGAGAGGGAGGGGAGGGGGACAGAGAAAGAGAGTAAGAGAGAGAGAGACCTGTCCCTTGGAACATTTTCTCCCTCTGCCGGCAATATTTTGGAGATTTTTTTTTAAAAAAAGCAAAGCAAAGCACTAACTTCAAGCATACATTGTATTCTCAATACAGTAAACTCTCCAGACCCTGTGGAGGTATTTTAGACAATAAAATAGCAGGTAGATGTGGCCTGTTGCTTTTTTTTTCCGGAGCAGGTAGACTAATTTTAAAAGAAAACTGAGATGGTAGAAAGCATCTTTTTCATCTAGAAGGCTAGAGAGACCAGTAGTGATTTTCATTCTATGAAAAAGGTGGGGGATGGGGTTCCTACTAGCCACACCCACGAAACAGCATCCATAACATGGTTTCAAATTCCAATACTTCTTTTGGCCCAAAAATGCAAGGCAGAACGGTAAAATAAAGCTTTTAGAGTCAAAAGTCAGCTTCTCATCCCTCTCTTATCTGTGTTGTCTCCCCATTCTGGAAGAGCCAAGTGTTAGCTCCTTGAGACACAGCCTTAGAGCTGTGCAATGCTTTGGATTCAAAGGCAAGATGATGTTTTTGGAATAGGTCTGGGCTGCACCCACCAGCAGCCCCTTAAATCAAATGTCTTCTTTTGTTGTTGTTCCTGGATTGCATGGCACTGTAGAAGACAGCATGGGAGCATGCAGCCTTACTACATTCTCTTATGTTTTCTAAAACATGCCCACCAATTGTCCTCACTCACAAGGTAATATGCTACTACAGCGATTTAACTTTATCTCTGCATTGTTCAACATCCTGCGATCCTATTAGGAATCTCCCTAACCCGACCATAAGGACTTCTGTATATGTTGCTAAATACTGTAAAACTAAAGCCCCATACCTGATGCAGAAAGCTCTTATGTCTTTCTTGGCACAGCAGCACACTGGATTATTTGTTTCCTAGATGGTGCCCCAGGTTTTAATTTGAGAAGATCGTAGACATTAGGAAGTTCTTTCCCTCCAGCTGCCCCTGCACACATTTGCATTGGCTAGTATTCCTGTTTTATTATTTTCTCTTTTAATTCCTGATGTTTTTCCTTTGTTTGAATTTCAGGAAGTACAGTTCCAGCAGGGGGCTGTTTGATTTAAATTTTGTAAATTGCCACATGCATTAAAGGATGCAATATGCATAATTGCTAACAATAGCAACAGTTTGCAGATTTTCTTTCCCTGCACTGCGCTAGTTTGATGGATTCCTACTTTGTCAGCAGAAATGGAGGATTAAGGCTGAAGAAAACCAATGGACACTCAGGTCTAAACCTCACGAATCACGAATCATTCTGAAATAGGGATATGTGGATCAAAAAAATTACCATTGGTGCACTAATTGATGAGCCATTCATTCTAATTTCTCAGAAATCCAATTTTAAGAAGCATTTACAGAATCCACAGTCCCTGCCACATAATTGCAAATTACAATTCCCATATCCTTATGTGATTGTTGGAAGAAAAATCTGGTTCGGTTCCAAGCAGGAAAAAAGTCTCTGGAAATAAAATGCAGGCAGGCTGCAGTAAAGGAAGTCTTTGTTTATTTGGTAGCCAGAAATTAGTGACAGCAGCATGTTTCTCAGGTGGCTGACAAAATTAGGTTGAGAGTAGATGGGTTTTTATACATTCTTTGAGACTTTGTGATTGAGATGCCTGTTCCTCTGTAAGAATATATCCTTTAATATTTTAATGGCTGTTGCCAGATTCCTATGGGGTCATATGCGGGTCATGACTGGCTCTACAGGCAAGAAGGTAAATATAAATCCTAGGTGATTTGTTTGTCTGAGCTAATCTTGTCAGTTTGGACTCCTTGCCTATTTCTGTCTGCTCTATCTTTATGAATAGATTGGCCCAGTCTTTCTCAATGGATGCAAAATATCTATTCCTAAAGACTTGCCTCTTCAAGCTTTTGCTTGAGGGTGTTTTCCTATGGCAGGAAGACTGGGATTGCTTTTCACCTTTGTTAAAAGAAATTCCTTCTCTCCTTTAGGGCAAATATTTTATCCTGCCTCTTTTTAAAATTCAGAATAAAGAATATTTTAATCTGGGTAAGCGGGGGGCTCCCTACATGATTATCCCTAATAGTTTCTCCATGTGATTCCTTAATTATACATATTCTATATAATTATTTTCACATAGGCTGTATTGAAATATGCTAAACTGTGTCACTTCCCCAAATATCAGTTGATTTTTATGTAATTTTCCAATATATAACTGAAGTTTATAAAATTTTCAAGAAAAGTACAATAAACAGTAGTGAACTCAGTTCATTACTTTCTACACAATTAAATATAAAAGAAATCTGTACTATTTTTTAAATAGATCTGTATTAATTATATATTTCAGGCTACCCTCACCTGTTTATTATGGGTACAAATTATATTTATGTATAGGGAAGAATAAAGTACATGTTATACTGACTTCCTATGAAGATATGATATGTAAACACACAGGAAAAGATTTACTACAAAAGTCTTCCTAATTTAATGTCCTTCAGAAACACTACAACTTCCATAATTTCTACTATAAGCAATGCCTATAGAAGAGTTTTGGGAATTGTAATTCATTTGCAGAATAGAAAAATGTTCCACAACAGACTGAAGATGTAATAAGATGCTGTCGCCAGGGTGGGTGATGGGAGTTGGGGGATGGGAGTTGAGGGGGTGATTTTGTTATATTGTACTATATTAATTTATTTAATTCTTTTTGTTAGTTTTTATTGTTTTAAATCTGGTTTTATATTCTGTAAGCCACCTTGAGTTGCCATGGGTGAATAGGTTGCCATATAAATTCAAATGGAACCATTGAGTTGGAAGAGCCACTGCATTCAATCCCCTGCTCAGCACATGCTCTACAGCAGGGGTCCCCAACCCTGGGCCGTGGTCTGTTGCGAACTGGGCTGTGCAATTGGCAGGGAAGCAGGTGAGTGCGCAAAACTCAATTTGCACAATTGGAGCGTCACATACGAGGATGCTGAATTGCATAGAACTATCCCCGCTTCCCCCCCCACCCCGGTGCTGCTGCCACTGCCACTGTTAGTCTGCATAGCCAGAAAGGTTGGGGAGCACTGCTCTAGAGAGATGGAAATCTAGCTTGCTTGACAACATTCAGTAAAGGAGAATCCACACGCTTCTCTGAACAATGAGTTCCATTCAGGGGTGGGATTCAATTTTTTTAACAACTGGTTCTGTGGGCATGGCTTAGTTGGTGGGCGTGGCTTGGTGGTCATGTTATTGGCTGGGCATGGCCAACTCAATATCAATCACATCGAGGCACACATCTCCTCGCCTGGCCTCTCATGACTGTGGGGATGCTGCAACAGTCATAAGTGTGAAAAATGGTCATAAGTCACTTTTTTCAGTGCCATTGTAACTTTGAATGGTCACTCCACACAAGCAAAGTACCAGCAAAGGAGGGGGGAAAAACTCTAGAGATGTTCCTGAGACAGGAAGTCTAGTCCTGCCAAGAATGTAATAAGGGTTAAAGGAGAGGCAGTTTCTGTAAGCAACACCAGAATGTTTCCTTCCTGCCTTCCTTACAGGATTAGGCCAGTAATTTCTTCTAACAACCGGTTCTCTGAACTGCTTAGAATGTTAACAACCGGTTCTAGCGAATAGGTGTGAACTGGTAGAATCCCACCTCTGGTTCCATTGGCAAATGATGCTTCCTAACATTCAGCTAGAATCTGACTTCATAGAACTCAAACATTGTACATTGTTCTGTGCCCTCACCAGGAGTTAGTCAGATCTTGAACTTATTCTGTTACATCCTTTCAAGTACTGGAAGAATGTTAGGATGGTATTCTCATAAAAAGGTCTTTTCTAAAGGCCAAATACAACTGGTTTTTATTACAACAGCCCAGGAACAGAATTTGGATTGGAAAAAAGGTTGGAATATTGTACTTGTAGATTTAAACAATAAAAAACAGCCCAGGAAAAGCAGGAACTCAGGAAAAAGAACAGTGTTTTTTTTTAAGGATTTTCTGCCCATAAGGAAGTGTTATAACTGCTGCATTAATAAAGACAGGTAGCAGATGTTCTTGAGGAAAAGCAGGGAAAATGTAATATTAGGACATTTTTGTCTGCAAAGTAGCCAATAAAACGCAGAGATTGAGTTACAATAGTGTTTCCCAACCTTGGCAACTTTAAGATATGTGGACTTCAACTCCCCAAATTCCTCAGCCAGCATGTATCTGTTAAAAAGCTGCATTATTTTAACAACACAGCAAGCCACAACAATGTCATTACAACTGAGATTCTTAAATCCTGCAGTACCATGATCCCCAACATTTTCAAATAGGATTAACCTCTCTGATACGACAAATTTAGGAATCTGCTCTAAATAAATTTGCTAAAAATCCTTGGAAGAATGCAGTGGTTTTGAAATGTAAGACATATAAAAATAACAATAAATAGATAAATGGACAGAATACAAATGAATATTTGGTAGAAATTTTCTACCCTATTGTTATTATATGTACTATTTCTAATGATTTTAATCTATTTCAATATTATATGTATCTTATGCTGTAAACCATTTAGAATTACATGCTTGAAGTAACATATAAATGTTTTAATAAATAAATAGTTATGTGTATCAAATTACATTAAACAGGTATTAATAGAACATAAATTCTTTGTTAGCTGCTTAAGTCTTAGTATTTTCAGTTCAATTATCAACATTAAATCAAAACTTCACAATTTTCTGGCTCTGCCTGGATAAACTGGCTGACCAGAAAGTTGGAGTTGACATTTTTGCACTAAATTAAAGCTGCCTTGCTCACAACTAGAAAACACCAACATGCAAAGTTTCAGATAGAAAACATAACCGTGTATCAGTTACCATATACTTTTAAAACATTTAAGCAGGTTTATGTAACATGTAGCATACTTGTTGAATAACTGAATATATTTTTATGTTGAAAGATTGTCATCAAACTTTCTCTGCAATAGAAAGTTTGCAGAGGAAATAAAATTGAAAATAATTTCTGTTTGTTATTTCTTGTTGCATCTCATCTAAATTGGCCTGTTGCATGCAGTCAGCTTACTTGGCTCTGCCATAATTCGTTCAGTAGAAATTATAGCTGCAAAAATGGTGAGCATTGAATAAGAGATCATGCCAACTTCTATTGTAAGTCATTAAGAAATGACAGTTCTCATGAACTAGAAGTTCTTTTGTTGTCTTTGGCATCCATTCTTTCATATCAATTGGCAGGAAGTTGCTGTGAGGAAAAGTTTGTTCATGACATGGTAGCTTGCATTGAATACTTGTTGATGGATGCATGCCATGATTGAATTTTTGGTCCCCGAAGGACTTTGTACAATTGCAAGGTATCACCAAATGCAGGATTATGACTATGTTGACATGAGTATTGTGTATCACTGGGTCAAAAAATAGTAAAGATGATAAACCCAGAAGACTGTAATTGTGTTTCATATGAGCAAGCTTGATAAACTGATTAAGGACAATCAGCAAATCATTCAAAGGAAAATTGTTTTCAAGTTTGGCATTTTACAGGAACAATACAATTATAATATTGATGTTGTTCAATAACAGAAGGCTTGTGCAAGATGGATTCAGAGGTGGGCTACTGCTGATTCACCCCGGTTGTGGTGAACTAGTAGTTAAGATTAGGCACAGTTTGGCAAACTGGTAAATCCCAGCACTGGCTGGCCCCGCTCCTGCCCATTTTTTGGCCTGTTTTTGGGCCATTTTGGGGGCTGTTTTGGGGGCCAACAACAGCCCAAAAACATCCTGAAAATGCACCCAAAATGGCCCAAAATGGCCTGTTGTTGGGTGGTTTTCAGGCCATTTGGGGGCTATTTTCAGGCCATTTTTGGGCCATTTTTCTGGACCGAAACAGCCTTAAAATGGCCTAAAATGGCCTGCAAAGCACCCTGAAAATGCCCCCAAAATGCCCTGAAAAATGGCCTAAAAATGACCTGAAAGCCACCCAAAAACCAGCCCCAAAACAGGCTGAAAAATGAACAGGGCAGGACCAGCCATTGGTGGATTAGCCCCAACCAGCTGAATTCTACTTCTTCCTTTGAGGCAAGTGGCTGGGAGGCAGGGCTGGGTGTGATGAGTGATGTAACCCCACCCAGTCACATGACCAATTGGCCATGTCTACCCAGCCAGAGAAGCGGTTGTTAAATTTGCAGCCCACCACTGGATGGATTCCTTACATGCTCATGGCAGAGATAAAAATTTTAAGAGTGGAAATTTGCCAGCAATTGTCACAATGAGAGTAAAGTGAGGAAATTCTTCACAACAGTCTGACAGCTGATGAAACAAGGGGTCATCACCCGTCTGTGAATCAGCATCACAAAGTTTCAACTGGAGAGGAAATAAATCGAAGTCTGGGCTTCGGCAGAAAACTTAGAGCTGTTTTCTCTCTCTTTTTATGTAGATGGCAAGAATTCACATGAATGTTCTTCAACCTGGCACCACTGTCAACTTAGAGCATTCAATTGAAACACTCACAACTTTGAAACAACAGTTAAGCTGAGTTTGGAAGCACAAGAAGGACATTTTGCTATACTGAGCTAACCTCATACCTCATGAGCTACCCAAAAGGCAATTGTGAAGTTGGATCTCACTCTCTTATATCGTCGGCCATACAATCCAAGCCTGATACCAGATGACTTTCATCTCTTCTCAGAATTGAAAAAAATACCTTCATGGGCCTCCATTTGAGCAAAGTTAAGAAGTGGAATCGACCGTCAGGACTGTCAGTAATTGAAGAGACGAAGTGTGGAGTTCTTTCATAGCAGCCTTAAAAAGATTGACAGAAGTAAATAGAATTATTTACTGTTGGCAGAAGTACATAGAAAATAATGGTGATTATGTGGAGAAGTAAATAAATAAATAAATCAACAAAAGAGCTCATTTAATAGATTATTTCCTTGTTTTGATGATGATGATGACGATGTTATCCATTCAGTTGAGTCCCATTCTTGGCAATTCTATGGTCTAGTCTTGCTACATCTTCCAATCTTGCTTTATTTATTAAAATATACCACTTTAAACTAAAGTTATGGAGGCTATCATTTTTCAAATCAATTTTCTTATGCAATGTGATATTGGATAATTTGAGCTCTAAGGAATATTAGAAAGTCCTTATAAAGTACATTGAAAACCCACTGAATATATATTTTTAAATCTCCTGAGTAATGTTTACAGTGACTCTTGTCTTTCCAAGAAATGAATAATCAACCACTCCATCCTTCCCTGCCTTCAGTTGTTCTGCCTTTGATTCCTTGATGCTTCTAAGATCATACAAGTTGATGGCATCCTTGAAGAAACCCTTTAATGAATTAATGCCCTCCCAAGTAGATCCTAATTTACAAAAAGAAGATGTATGTTTGATCCTAAATCACTCCAAGTCATCTTATGCAGACCCTATTGATTTCAAATGCCAGGAAGCTTCACTGCTTGCTTGCTTCTGATAGATATTGCATTATATAGCCTTCACAGCACACAGTGGGATTTAACAGGGCCAGAAATGTAATTTCAGCATGAACTTGAAAGGTCATTAGGACTTCATTTTATTCTTGCCAAATGTAGCATCTATGTTTCTGCCTAATAGACAGTCACTAAAATAATAATGAAAAAGCCTTCCTTCCTTCCTTCCTTCCTTCCTTCCTTCCTTCCTTCCTTCCTTCCTTCCTTCCTTCCTTCCTTCCCATTTTATGGCTATAATGATGTGTGTTTCAGGAATTAGTTTAGTGTCTGGGGGTATAAGCAATTAAGGGTGTAAAAGAAATTTGTCTCAGATTTCCATGGAAACTGATTTGTAAAATTCCACAAACTGAAATCACCCATAAAGGGGACAATATGAAATGGACTTCATCAGCATCCATTTTTCTCTAATCAAAAATTTGCCTTGAAATGTATTTATCAATAACAAGTCTTCTGAAAGTTGTACGTACAGACACACAAAAAAACATACAATATGGGGATTATGTATTGTAAAAAAGGCTATGTTGGAAATCTTCAGTAGCTGGCAACACCTGGCCAAACTTCTCTGGCTTGGAAGTTAAAGAAGGTCAGGTTGTAGTCTAGGCTGGGAGGTCAAAAGGCATCCAGAAGAAGTCAATGAAAAAACATTACCGTAATACTATCAAACAAAGCTAGGTAGATAAGTTCATTTAGTTATTAGGATGCTAGCTAAGCTTGAGGGCATCTTTATTTTTATACGGATAAATTATCTATTATGGCCTTTGCCCATTGATCATAAAATACCAAAATATGTACAAAAACTATAAGATTGCACACAGTTTGATACTGGTATATTCTCCCTTGATGAATTTTATTGACCATAAGGCCACATTTTGCAATATTTGGGGAATATTTATGGAAACAGATGTATATATCTGAGCCCTGTAGATTTTGTTATGACACAAAAGTGAATATTTCTGTAAAATTGACAGTGTAAAAGAAAATAAATCAGTATATTAAGGAACATACTTTAATTTATATTAAAAATTGTTAAGGCGAATACATACAGAAATCAATCAATCTATCTGTCTGTCTGTCTGTCTGTATATCTATCTATCTATCTATCTATCTATCTATCTATCTATCTATCTATCTATCTATCTATCTATCTATCTATCATCGATGAAAGAGAGAGAGAGCCTAGAAAAATCCACATGTATTATAGACATATGTAAAAGAGAAATGGATGCAGCTATTTTCATAACGTGTTTAATTTTTTAAAATTGCTCTATTAAAAAAGGATAAGAAAGCTGAGTTTATACTGACTGGGACATCCCTAGGTCGTTTTGTTCCAGAAGATCTTTTACATTAGAGAAAATTTCTCAGTGTATCCAGGTCCCTGTCCAGTCTATAGAATCATTCTTGTGACTGAATTCCCTTCTAGTTATTGTCCTCTATAAGTTGCCATCAAAATTGTTTTTAAAATGTCCTTTGTACTTGAATGTTTGATTTGCCAAAGTACAGTTGGTTGGGGAAAAAAATGCTCCTTGAAGAGAGACCTGCATTGTAGAAGGAAAGCTTCTCACCCTGGTTGCTGTTTAAAGATTTTTTGCATGGCATTTGGTTGAAAAGGCTTTGAAGAAGCTTCACTTTGCACACAGTCTTCCAAGGAGTTTTGGAACTGATGCTGATTTAATCCTTGCATCCCATAAAGGTCACTGTATTTAGTGTTGTGTCATCAATGTAAGAAACCTTTCTAAGTTTGTGCTTGAGGAAAAGATTGAATTAAATAAAATAGGATTAAATGATTTTTGGACTCTATGTGACAGAGCAGCATTGACTTTGTTCTATAGCTTGAACAAAGCAGACTTGAGACTGGAGTTGAGTTCAGCTCTTTATTCAATAATCAAGTAACTTCAACTAAAGTCGAGCCGCGGCAGCCCTTTTTATAGCGGCTGCTCGTGGCTCGCAACCAATGGCGTTTATTTAAACTTCCCGCCACTTAGGCGGCCAATCAGGTTTGTTGTTATCGACCAATCGCCCAGCGATGGTATATATCCAATGGGAATGCAGTATTACAAGTCTGTGAAGCAAGTACACTACAGACTTCTATGGGTTCTATTTTTCCTTTTTGTTTCCACCATTCCTAATGCGCAAATGGACCTTTCACAACCAGAACTTTCAAATATGGAACCCATATTCACATAAGTTTAACTTTCAAAAATTGACTTGTGAAATTTATATTGAAAGATACATCGGACACAAGAATATATGAAGCTGCCTTGTACTGAGTCAGGCCAATGGATCACCTGGCCAAATATAGTCTCAGACTACAAGATTTCAGATAGTTTTCTAGCTATGCCTAGATTGGCTGAGGATTGAGTTATGAATTGCACCACACTTCAATATTATTTACTGTATTTTACTTTATCTTTTTTTAATCAGTTGCACTGGAATTAACTTCAAGTACAATTTATTTCCTAAAGCATGCAAAGAGATTTCACGGCTGACTGATATTGCAAGGCAGCTGGCTGCCATGCCAAAGTGTGTTGAGAACACAGACTTCACATAGTTAGGTTCAGAGGCCTTATCTTTCATGAGAATAATACTGTGTTCCCACTGCAAGCCTGATAGGTTGAGTTTGGGCCCCCAATGAGTCAGTTAGATTTAGTGTGTCAGTGCAAGCAGTCAGCTCATTAAATCCTTGCCTGCTGGCCCTGGCTTCCCAAGCCAGGTGTTCTAAGGATGCTATTTAAAATCCTACTGCCATGCTTTCCCAATCAGAGAGCAACAGAAGGAGATGCCAACATCTTATATGGAAAAAAGGGATCCAGAAAGACCAGAGGAAGAGTGCAAGGAGTTCACTCTTGGCCACTAAGAAAAGTGGACAAAAGAAATAATGTGTAAAAAGTGGTGTGGCTTTGTCTTTTCTTTTTTGTTTAGCAAAAAACAAAAGATTTTCTTTAAATCTGAGACTATTTACACAGAACAGCATAGTATAGTGAGAATATATTAAAAATGGTTTCTGGAATTCTTTTCAACCTCTTGGTTGCAGCTCCACTCTGGGTCATGTGACCAGGAAGGAAAAGGGAGATGGGCTTAAGAATGGAGCAGTTGGCAATATTCCAACTCATTGTCCAGCTACATCTATTATAATATTAGACTGAAGGAGGATTTTTTTTCTGGATTTGTTTTTTTTGAAGCCTCTGGTTAGATCTGAGACATTTTCTTTCATCAGTTGCTTTGCCAACATCAAAGTTGGTTCTGTTCTTTGCTAGGAGTTATCTTGCTAACACCCAGACAAGACAGACAGATGGACTGTCAGATGGATAGAGTTCTAAGCAACTTTACACAATTTTTAAACATTGCATTGGTTCAGAAAAAAAAATTAACATATTTTGCATGCATACAAAATATCCCAGGTTCAGCATCTGGCATTTCCAGTAGTTTCAGGAAATTCTCCGGCAGGTTCCTAATTTGATTCCTTTATTATTTGCCTACACATCTGTTTCTGTTCCTTCTGGACCTGGGTTCCTTGTTTTTTAACATGACCTCTGTCAATTCTGGATCACTTACCTGCTTTGTAAATAACTGTAACTGCTGCATCCTGAACTTGGTGCATCTGGATGCAAACTTTGATCTATTATTGCATTACCACCTTTTTCCTTGTTGACTCTTTGCAGTAAATCCTGAGAATCCATGGAAATGATGTTCCCTCCTCACCTGAGAACAAATTCTCTAGTGTGTTGTGGCTGCTGTTCCTATGGGGGCAATCTCTGCTGGAGGATGTGGTTTGAACCCTTGGCTCTTTACCTTCTGGCTTCTAATTAAGCACCAGTGCAAAACTGAGGATTGGAGGATTTTCCCTCACAGCTAGCAATTAAAAAGCAGAAGGTTTCTAGTAATTTATGAACAAGCCCCATTAAGTCTGGTTCTAATGGAGCTACCTTTCTGTGCTCTGTAATTGAAGAGAAAATACTTTTTTTTCCCCAATAAGGCCCATCTTGCTGCATGAGATTTAGTTTAATTCAATTTAAACAACCCTGGACAACAATTATTTTTTTCAAAAGTTTTGCTTCCTGAAAAACTTTTGGCGATTATGATAGCCCCTTCAAACTGAACACAAATAGAATTTCAGAGTGACTGTATCACATAAGAATCCTTAGAAATATGATATTAACTTTTAATGACTATACTGTATTTGAATCATAATGTTTCCAACATACTGCATGAGTTTAACAGGGACAAAAGTGTTTTGCTGTTGATTTTTTTGTACTTAGTGTATGATGCATCAACAATAGCCAGCACTGATGGATTCCAGTTGTCCTGATACGTTTTCCCACTGTGACAATGTCCTGGTGAAACTTTTCACCATCTGTGTTCCTGATTGTACCTAGATGTTTAGGAAAGAAGTCAATGTGTGAATGCAGAAGATGAATCTTCAATGACATGTTGCACTCATGATCTTGTATGCTGTAACAAGTTTGTCAACCAGTGGAGTGTAGTTTGGTGCTCTGTAGTTGATTTTCTCTAGCCCCATTAACAGATCTTTGAACCAACAGGCATTGTCCTTGATGATATATCTGATATGTGGCAACAAAAATGCATTCCTTAATTTAACTTTTCCTGCTCCCTCAAAAAATGTTACTCCCTTTCTGTTATGTCTGGGAATATGGGCGCAAGAACGGAGACGAGGCATCGAAATAGTGACTCCAACTCTTTATTAGTGACTTCAGAACAGAGCGAAAGACTTGGGCAGCAGCAGCTCCTTTTATAGAGCTGGCTGCTGTCACAACATCCAATGGTTTGAGTTAGTCACGCTGGGAGCGTCCAATCAGCAGCGACCCACTGTCAGCCAATCAGATCAGCCAAAAACGACCAATCATGATCCGCTATCAGCGGGCCAATCAGAAGTGCAGGTTTACAAACCTGTCGTGGAAAGAAAACTATTAGAATTGCAAGCCAACGAGCTTGCTTAGTTCAGAACACCCCTCCCCCCTAGGTTCCGTCTCAAGGGTGGGGTGATGTATTCTCGCAGGTAGGCAGGTCGTCTCACCTGTCTACCTGATCTGCGTTGCTCTACCAGTCTTTGCCCGGACTCTGGTTCCGTGGGCTGTTCGTTGAACTCGGTGGCAATGAGGATCTGACTTCTCCGCTGGGTGACTCGGGGTTGTCATCTCTACTCCCATCAAGGCTGTCATCCGGATTCTCTGGGTTTGCCGACGCCGCAGTGCTGCTTCGTGGAGAGACGACCATCTGCCCCGGCTCATCTTCGGAAGGTGAATATCCTAGGTTTGGTTGCGCTGATTGCTGGGTTTCGAGTACTGGGTCGGATACTAGTTCTTTTCCGGCCCCCTCGATTTCCCTTCCCCCCCAGGTTTGAAGTTCAGGGCTTGTGACGGGGGTAGGTGCCAGTCTGGAGCGTAGTTGGTCGATATGGCGCTTCCACAGTTTCCCCTCAGCAGTTTGTAAACGGTAGGAACGGGGCCCCGTAAGTTGAGTTATGGTAGCGGGGACCCACAATGGGTCACCGGAAAAGTTTTTTGCAAAAACTGGGTCGCCTACCTTGAACGTGCGATACTTGCTGCTGGAACCCAGGGGCTTGTCCGGCGTATAGGCAGGGTGTAGGTGGTCAAGGTGTGATCGAAGTTTCCTGCCCATCAGGAGTTTGGCTGGGGTTTTGTTTGTAGTGCTGTTTGGAGTAATATGTTGGAGGAGAAGCATCCTGGTCACCTTGTCGTGGATGTTCCCTTGCTCCATCTTGTGTAAGGTTTTCTTTGTGAATTGGACCATTCGTTCAGCCCTGCCGTTGGCCGCAGGGTGAGCCGGCGATGTTAAAGCGTGGCGTATCCCCCGGTCTGCTAGGTACTGTTCAAATGCCAAGGCAGTGAATTGGGGGCCATTGTCTGAGACCAAGACATCTGGCAAGCCGTGTGTAGCAAATAGTCTGTTTAGCTTTTTAATGACTGCCTCTGTGTTGGTGCTCTTCATTTTGTGGACCTCAAGCCAGTTAGAATAGGCATCCACAGTTATGAGAAATGTATGCCCCTTGGTGGGTCCCGCAAAATCGATGTGGATACGTGACCAGGGACCCCGGGGTGCTTCCCATTCTGTCAGTGGTGCTTTTGGTGGAGCGGAGTGAGTTTCCTGGCACTTGTTGCAGGTTGCCACCCAGGTTTCTATTTGTTTATCTATACCTGGCCACCAAGCATAGCTCCGTGCCAGTGCCTTCATTCGCACGATGCCCGGATGTCCATCATGCAATAGTTTTAGGACCTTATGTTGTAGTCTCTCTGGGATGATGACTCTGTCTCCCCACAGGACACATCCTTTTTGGAAGAACAGTTCTGTCTGCCTGTGTTTGAAAGGCTTAAAGGTGTCGTTGGGTTGGTTGTCAGGCCAACCTCTTTCCACCCAGCTGAGGACTCGTGACAAACAAGGGTCCTTCCTTGTTTCCGAGGCGATGTCTTGTGCAGTCAGCGGTGGTGAAGGAAGTGTCTCGATTTGTAGTGTAGATAAGGTTGGAGCTGGGTCATCTAGGACTTCTGGTAATGGAGAGCGGCTCAAAGCGTCTGCGTGGGGAATGGCTTTTCCCGGTCGGTGTAGCAGTTGGTAATCGTATGCGGCTAGAAACTCTGACCAGCGTGTCATTCTTGGCGATAAGATGTGGGGAGTCGGTTTATTTCCCGCCAAAATGCCAAGTAATGGTTTGTGGTCGGTGATTATAGAAAAGGATCTTCCATATACATACTCATGGAATCGTTTGATCGCAGACACAATAGCGAGAGCCTCTTTATCAAGTTGGCTATAGTTTCTCTCAGTTTTAGATAAAGTTCTTGAAAAAAATGCAATAGGTGCCTCAGTACCGTTTGGCAGGACGTGGCTCAGGATAGCTCCTACTCCAAACGGTGAGGTGTCACAGGTAACAGTTAAGGATAAAGTCTCGTTATATTGTATCAATACAGCATCTGATGTTAAAAGGTCTTTTACTTGCTGAAAGGCTCGCTCTTCTCGATGTGCCCAGACCCAGGAAGCCTTCTTGTCGAGGAGCCTATGTAGGGGTTCAGCAACAGTCGCCTTCTGGGGTAGAAAGATGTTATAAAAGTTGATGAGTCCCAGGAAGGCTTGGAGATCTGTTTTGTTTTTAGGTCTCGGGGCATTTTTTATTGCAGCCAATTTTTTTTCAGTAGGGTGAATTCCCTGTTTGTCAAGAAGGTACCCAAGGAATTCAACCCTCTCAGTACACAGTTGACACTTGTCCTTCTTGACCTTCAGGCCAGCGTCTTTGAATTTTTGGAGGACCATTCGTAGTCATTTTTCTAGTAGGCTTCTAGTGGGGGCGGCTATTAAGACATCATCGAAGTATGGTACGACCCCTTTTATGCCTTGTAGCAATCTTTCCATCAGACTTTGGAAGATGCCCGGTGCTACACTCACTCTGAATTGGAGTCTATTACACTTGAATGCACCTCTGTGCGTGACTATAGTTTGGGCTTCTGCAGTCTCTGCATCTACGGGCAACTGCTGGTACGCCTGGGCTAAGTCCAATTTTGCGAATATTTTTCCGCCCCCAAGGGAGTGAAGAAGGTGTTGGACCACAGGCACGGGGTAAGCGCTCTGCTGAAGCGCATGATTTAGGGTGGCCTTATAATCCCCACAAATTCTCAAAGATCCATCAGGCTTTATGGGGGTTACAATTGGGGTCTCCCATCGGGCATGGTCAATTGGTTCCAACACGCCCTGGGCTATTAATTTGTCCAATTGTTCATCAATCTTTGGTTTAAGTGCAAAGGGCACTCGACAAGGCTTAAGGTGAATGGGCGCAATATCGGGGCTAAGATTAAACGATATGGGGGACCCCTTGTACTTGCCTAGCTTCTCGGTAAAAACGTCCTGGAATTCCTGGACGAGGGCAGCTTCCCAGTCATCGCTTTCGGTCTGATTGATGCCAGCTAGTTCAATTCCTAGTGGCGCGAAACACTGCAAAGCTGGGCCGATCTCTATCGACGACGGTGAGTGGTAGGGTTACGGTGTGGTCTTTGAAAGAGACTTGGACGTGGCTGGAACCGGCAACTGGAATTCTGTTTCCTTGGTAGTCTTTTAATATAACTTTCTGAGTGCTGAGGTCCTGGCGACGGATGTCAGGGATCAGCTGTCTGAGGGTTTTCCCGGAAACCATTGATAGGGACGACCCGGAGTCGACTTCCATAACGCATGGTCGATTCTCTATGGTGACCTTCACTCGGATTTTCCTTGCATCAAGGGATGAAGCGTGGCCGATGGTGATGGTTTGGTGCGCCTCTTCTCGTCTAGTAGAAGTGGCTGGTGTTCGGTTTCTGTAGTAGTGCCATGGGTTGCTTGGGCGGTCCCGATTCACTGGTGGGGTGCCTGATGTCTGCCGGAAATTATTTTCTCTTCGGTTTGGGCTGGACCCTCGCTTGCTTCTGCAGGCCTTTGCAATGTGGCCCCTCTTTCCACAGGAACGGCAGAGGGCATCTAGGAATTTGCAGTCTGATCGCGGGTGATTTCCCCCACATCCGGCACATTGATACGAGGGCTTACGATTCCACTGGTCTCACTGATCGCATTCTGACCTGAGTCTGTTGACCTCCTCTTCCTCGCTTCCTGATGAGGATTCGAGGTCTTCATGATGGGTGGTCGTTGTGTGCCTCTCGGAAAGGGGCGTAGTGTCACTGGCGAGTTGGCAGTGCGGTGCGTTCGCTCGGCGCATTCGAGCTGCTGACTTCCTGGTTGCTTCTGCTGCAGTAGCATCGGCGATGACATCTGCGAGGCCGATGTCCCCCTTCGCCATAATCTTGCTCTGGGTCGTGGGGTCTTTTAGACCCAGGACAATTCGATCTCTCATGGCTTCTTTGAGATTTGCGAAGCCACAGAGTCCTCCCAGGTTTCTGAGGTCCACGATGAAGTCTCCAACACTTTCGCTTTCCTGTTGGTCCCTCTGGTAAAACTCGTGTCTCCTGATGAGTGTTGGCACCGCTGGGGCATAATGGGCCCGGAGGATTGGGGCGAGGTTGTCCCAGTCCATTGTCTTGACTTCCGATGGTTTTGCAAGTGCCTTTGCCATCTTAAAAAGGGCGGGACCGCAATGGGTCAGGAATACAGCTCGTTTCTTGCCAGGCGTAGCATCCTTTAGATTGTTGGTCTCCAGGAACATCTGGAACCTATCCATATATGAGTCCCAGTCTTCGTTAGCCAGATCAAATGGAGCAGGTGGTATAGCGCTGTTAGTCATTCTGCCACTTATTGGTGCGCTCTCAGCCACGTGCTCTGTTAGCGTTCGGTGATCAGTCAGCTCTATCGTCTCCGCATCCCATCCTCGTCACCAGTGTTATGTCTGGGAATATGGGTGCAAGAACGGAGACGAGGCATCAAAATAGTGACTCCAACTCTTTATTAGTGACTTCAGAACAGAGCGAAAGACTTGGGCAGCAGCAGCTCCTTTTATAGAGCTGGCTGCTGTCACAACATCCAATGGTTTGAGTTTGCCGTGCTGGGAGCGTCCAATCAGCGGCGACCCGCTGTCAGCCAATCAGATCAGCCAAAAACGACCAATCACGATCCGCTATCAGCGGGCCAATCAGAAGTGCAGGTTTACAAACCTGTCGTGGAAAGAAAACTATTAGTATTGCAAGCCAACGAGCTTGCTTAGTTCGGAACACTTTCTCCTTACCTTCACCTACAATTCTTAGTTCTCCCTTCCATCACTTCTTTCCTCAAACCAAATAGATAGCTGATTTTAACTTTTGTATTGATGATGGAAATTCGTTCTTAATTTATTTCAAGACTATTTGGTGCTCAAAATCACTTGCTGATGGGCAGCCCCACAATTTGAATGAATGGCTAAAGAAATAAGGTGACTTTCTATTCATTCAAAGAACCAGAAATAAAATGGGCAAAGTATTAGAAATGGAGGATTCTTGTAAAAAATATTTTATATGTGAACATGGAGTGTTTCAGAGCCTGGCCTTGAATTGTGCAGAAGGCACTCCTGCATTTTAAAATGGGGTTCTATCCCATTAGTTTGTCCCGTTTTACCATATTGGGCTTCTCATATTATCCAACTAATTATTATTATTTAGCAAATTAGTAACTGTAATGAGCTTCTTATACGTTCTAGTCCCAACTAATCTTTAGTTTGTAATTATCATCCTAATGAATTAAGATAATCATTTTTAAATGTATGTTTGTTTCCTCTTATTAGAAACATAAACTAAAATAAAGTCATACACAGAATATATATGTAAGAGTGGTGTCCCCAAGATCATTAATAATGTAAATTGTTAACTACCAAGAAGGAAAGAGAAAATAAGTATGATTCATTATGCAAATATAATAAGTACAAAAGTGAGTTTTTATGTGAATGTTATATATATCCAAATTGGGACTATAAATAGTGAATATAAACATCAACTAAAACATCTGGTTTGGACTCTAATTTAGTATTCAGGAAAAAAATCAATTTGTCTCAGATCAATTCAGGAGCTATATGGTTCAAATCAGATCCATATATGAAACAAGAATCTGAAATAACTATAGTTCAGAATGGACTGAATTTGCAGGCACAGAAACCTTCTTGAAGATATAAAGTTTTCCAAATTTCAGATCAATAACATTAGTGGTAGGATTCAATTTTTTTTACTACTGGTTCTGTGGGTATGGCTTGGTGGGCATGGCAGGGGGAGGATACTGTAAACTCTCCAGTCAGAGGTGGTATTTGCCGGTTCTCCAAACTACTAAAAATTTCTGCTACCGGTTCTCCAGAACTGGTCAGAACCTGCTGAATACCACCTCTGAAGTAAGCTCAAAAACTACCAAGGATCCCACAGCTCAACCCTGAGCTACAAATATCCTCTTCTATTGGAACCTACGTATGTTTGTTTTGCACTTCTTTTTCAGGGGCAAGTATTTGTGAAATGGAGGTAAAAATGGAGTAAAAAAAGAAAAGTTGCAGTGGTGACTGCAACTGCAAAATTGAAGCTCAGTCAACTTTTTGCATGGGTGACATATGTAAAAAGGAGGCAGGGTATCGATGACACAGTTATTTTAAATTTTTTGACATCACCTGCAGACCCCATGCTACAAGCAATATAATTCCCTGGATTACTGTACCTTACTTATAGTTTAAGGAATAATGTAGATTAGGTGCAGAGTTTTACTTAAACGAATCCAACATGCAGGTTAGATGTGTGCAACATTATTTCAAACTTGACAACTTTAAGATGTATGGACTTCAACTCTGGGAGTGGATGTCACCACATCTTAAAGTTGTCACATTAAATAAAATTGGGTAAGAGCTATAGTTCTTACCAGAAAGATGCTAATATGAAGTTGGTGAAAAAAGAAGTAAGAAAGGGACTACATTAACTAAAAGCCTGTAACTTTTAGAGCTAACCAAACTTAATACTAAATACTAATTCTTCTTAATATAAAAAAAGAAAATGCACTCTTTTGGATGCAGCTTTTACTTTCTGTTAATCTCTGCACCTTCTTTTTTGCTTTGTGCATATCAAAGGACATTCTTCTGCACCTCTTGTTGTTTGCTCTGCAGGTATTGCACAGTTGAACAGCAACGTGCAAGCAGCAGCTTTTCCTCAGCAAGCCAGCCAGGGGGCTCCAGTCTGACTGGCATTCACCAGTGGTAATTCTGTTCAAGTTCACTGCCTTTTTGCCCAAGGGACTTGTTCTTTTTCCACTGATGCTCCACTGATGCTGAAAGAACAGCTTTTTGACTCATGCCCTGACCATGGATATATTATCTGCGGAATTCAAAGGCTTTTCCATGTCCACCTTCACATTTGAGCCTTTGCATGGTGAGAATGTTTGCACGGAATAGAGCCAGCTTGACAATAGAAACAGCTTGACAATAACTTCTTTGGAAAGTAAATTAGTCAGCATGTTGAATGACTATAAGATTTTGGCCATGTACTGTTAATTTATTTATCTATCTATCCCAACTTTATTATTTTTATAAATAACCCAAGGCAATAGCAGTAGCACTTAGACTTATATACTGATTCACAGTGCTTTATAGCATTCTCTGAGTGGTATACAAATGCCAGCATATTGCCCCCAGCAATCTGAGTCTTCATTTTACCAACCTCGGAAGGATGGAACGTTGACTCAATCTTGAGCTAGTCAGGATTGAATTGCTGGCAGTCAGCAGAATTAGCCTGCAATATTGCATTCTAACCATTGTGCCACCATGGCAATGAATATACCTCTTTTCTCCTCTTATTTTTCCCACTATGCCACCATGGCAATGAACATACCTCTTTTCTCCTCTTATTTTTCCCACTATGTCACCATGGCAATAAACATACCTCTTTTCTCCTCTTATTTTTCCTATGGTTACAACAACCTGAGTGTCAGTGTTCCAATGAAACTCCCCATTTCATTCAGCACTCAGAAACAAAGTTCATCAAAGTAAGGATCTATTGAATAAACCATACTGGCACATCTGTGAAAACTCGAATCTGAGAGTTCCAGGTTTTCCCTTCTTAATTGAAAATCAAAAGCCCACCCCCTGCACCCACCAGTCTGTCACATGATCCATTCAACCATCGTCCCAACTGGAGACATTCCTCCAGCCACTCCCCTCCAGGTGCAGGGTACTTGTCCTTGATTCTATGAAAATAACGTTGTTGAGTCTAATCTTCTACCTCTTTATGAAATCCCCCCTCCCAAATTACCAGGCACTAAATGTGGCAGCCTCGAAGCTCCTAAATAAAATATGGCTTCCAAGGCTGACACCGAGGAGGTGGGTTGGGCTGAGAATTAGTGCCTTGCCCAGGGGTCACCCAACAGACTAGAACTCACACTCTGCTGGTTTCTAGTCTGGTGCTTTAACCATTAAATGAAACTGGCAATTATCTTGGCAATTATCTTGGTTGGGCTAAAATATGTTGAGTATCTTAGGTTTTAGCATATTTATTTATTTATTTGATTTGTCAATCGCTTACAAGGTGATAGGTATAAGTATAAACATAGTTATGAATACATGAAATGGCTACATATAAGAAAAATAAAAAGCAACAATAGGACAGGGATTATTAGATAACAGGTATAAGTATAAACATGATTATGAATACATGAAATGGACATGAATAAGAAAAAAAAAAAAGAAACAATAGGACAGGGACGGTAGGCACGTTGGTGTGCTTATGCACGCCCCCTACAGACCTCTTAGGAAAGGGGTGAGGTCAATAGTAGACAGTCTAAGGTTAAAGCTTTTGGGGTTTGGGGAAGAAACCACAGAGTCAAGTAGTGTATTCCAGACATTGACCACTCTGTTGCTGAAGTGGTATTTCCTGCAATCTAGTTTGATGTGGTTTACTTTGAGTTTGTATCTATTATGTGCTCTTGTTGTTGAAGCTGAAGTATTCATTGACAGGTTTCTTAGAGCCCACATACATAGTAATAAAGAAACAAAAACAAAGAAACATTTGTGCAGCAAGGGTCAGTATACTTCAAATAACAATGTGGATGTGATATATAGTCATCATGCCCTGCTTTCTCCATCCTTTTATTCATTATAAGAAGTATGTTTGTTCCTCTCTACTTTGATATACAAGCATAATCTATAAAGTATCTTCAAAAGATAACATGGGCAGAGGAAGTACCTAGCTCATGGAATGGGCAAACATCCAACCAATACCAAAAACTGACTGATTTTCCAAACAGTAGGGAACAAAGATCATCCTATGGAAAAAAATTGAATGAGATTTTTAGGTCATTCTTGTGGCTATGACTTAGCCTTTTGAGAGACTTTGAAGGTGGAGGCCAAGCAGGAAACAGCAGGGATTGGGGTGGGGGGAACACCCCAAGCTAATTATCACTTACAAGGAAGGAACAGCAGTTTGGGTTTTCCAATATCTTAGGGATTAAGGTGCCATTGTTCCTCAGTGAATAACTCTTTACTATAGAACCTTAATTGGAGAGGATATTGTGTACAAGCTTTCATTCAATTCAATTCCCCTTTAATTTCTTAATGCTCCCCTTTCTGAGACTTGGTAGAAGACTGACTTTTTGTGGTCCAGGTTCAAAACAAAAGCAAGCATGGTGGAATCAAGCTGAATGGCAGTAGACTTCAGAAAAGTATTCAATGTGTTCTGTTATCTATGGATATTCTCAATCATCCAGGTCATAGTTGTCCCAAAAATGCTTTTCAAAAGATTTTCTTAATTTTTTTTTCCTTGAAAAAGTTTCACTTCTCATCCAAAAACTTCTTTGGTTCTGATTGCCAGAACCGAAGAAGTTTCTTGGATGAGAAGTGAATCCTGAGGAATATTATTTGGGGCTGGCAAAGCCTTAATAAAGATTTCAAGCCTCTCTCTCTCTGTCTCTCTCTCTCTCTCTCTCTGTGTGTGTGTGTGTGTGTGTGTGTGTGAGAGTGAGAGAGAGAGAGAGAGAGAGAGAGAGAGAAGAGGAAGAAGGAGAGAGAGAGAACAATAATGTAATGTATTTATTTATTAATTTTTATGCTGCCCATCTCTAAGGTAAGGTGACTCTGGGTAACTTACAGGTTATGAAACTAAACAGAAAAATAATTAGAATATTCAAACATTAAAAACTATACAGATTAAGATTTTAAAAACTAAACTAAAACCAGAACTAAATATTATAATAATCTAATTTAAGGGATGTGATGGCTCAGCAGTTAAAGACTCTGAGTTTGTTAGCTGGAAAGCTGACAGCCTGAGTTTGAGACCCGAGCACCACATGACAGAGTAAACTCCCATTTCTTGCCTCAGCTCCTGCCATCTTAGCAGCTCAAAACCACACAGATGCAAATAGAGAAATAGGTACCACTTTGGTGGGAAGGTAACAGCATTTTGTATGCTTCAGCATATAGTAATACTAGCCACATGAGCACAGAAGCCCCTTTGGACAACACTGGCTCCCTCAGCTAAGACACAGATATTATACACCCCCTAAAGTTGGGCACAACTGGCAGGGGAAACCCTTACCTTTATCTAATCTCATTTAGTATAAATTGATAAAGGAAAATAGCACAGGTTTATAAGAATATAAAAGATAAATAATATCTCCAAATATAAACAGTAAAATTCAGGTGAATAGCAAACAAAACTTAAAATATCATATACTCAAGGACAACATTTGAGAGCTTATAATAATATATTTCATTTCTTTCTTTTAATGAAAGCTATTAAACTTTGTTCTTGATTAACACAATTGAAGATTAAAGAAAAAAACTAGATGAAAAACAATACATTAAGATAATACTATAAATTATATATAAAGTTAGAAAACAAACTCTAAAACCTAACATCTGAATTTCATGTTCTGTAAGTATTTGTTCTGATTTTTTACAACTCTATCCATATGCACAAAACTAAATGATCTCTTAGGATCTTCAACCAAAGCTCATCATATTCTTCAAGAGAAGCAGGACCAAATGGTCACAGGATACAGATGAATCAAAATTCTGAACATCTGTTTATGTTTTTCATAACCAAGTAGAAAAAAATTACTGGATTGCATTCAAAAGGGACCAACAACTAATTAGTTAAATCTATATTTAAATTGAGAAAGAGACAGGAAAGACCAAGAGACATATAAAACAGCATATTAATACTTTGAAAATGCATGAGTTGAAATATCTAATAAGTAAATTGATAGTCCTGGATAAATATGTGCAGGGCCCAATTTAAGTATAAATAACATCAGTAGCCAGCAGGGATGAAAAAAGACAGGTTAAACAGATTGAGAAAGAAAGTGTAGCACCTAACTATTATATAAACTTATGTAAGGTTAATAGAAGAGGATTCTTCAAAGGTGTCCTGTAAACATCCAATTTCTCTATAGAGCTGCCAAGTTATTGTTTAGGAAACATGGATGCAAAATATTGAGATGGTATTTTAATTTGACAAAGTTTTGTTCAAATCACTCCATTGAGACAGATTTGTGAATCAGAGTAGTGATCTATCTTGAAGAGTCTTTTTGTAGCTCTTGAAACGGTTTGCAATTTTGATAGATTTTCTGTTGTTTTTGAGATTACTGCAGTTTCATTTCTATATAGGAAGAATGTTGGGGAAAGAACTGAGAACAATAATTCTGTATGTAATGCCAATGTCAGACAGTTCTGTCTGACATTGGCATTACATTGGGCTTTTTTGTTTCATTCACTTTTCAGCTTCAACTCTTCTCAGAGTTGTACTAATGACATGCCACATTTTTGTGCTGTTCCCGCTAACACAATAGCCTCCCAACCAGAGGTGGTATTCAGTAGGTTCTGACCAGTTCTGGAGAACCGATAGCGGAAATTTTGAGTAGTCCGGAGAACCGGAAAATACCACCTCTGATTGGAGATTTTACAATATCCTTCCCCTGCCATGCCCACAGAACTGGTAGTAAAAAAAAAATTGAATCCCACCACTGCTCCCAACCCTCTGAATATGGGCTAGAGGTTGTTCAGGCCAATAGGCAGTCATAGCTTAAATTTTACAAACATTTTTCATCTCTGAACAAATTTCAGTTCTGACAAGTGAATGGGTGCCAGGGTAATATATCGCAAAGTCCAAATGTTTGGGTTTTTTTGAAAAAAGTTTTATTGATTTTAACAACGAACAAAAGCACATAAAACATAAAACATAAAAGCACCATCCTCCTTCATAAATTTACAGACAGTGTATCGGTTGGTTTACCACTTTTTTTTGTGCATCCATTTCATAGTCTCCATTGTAGTTATATTAAATAATAGCTCATATTATCAATCAACAATTATATAGCCTGATATCATTATTAAACAATCATTTGACTATAATTTTATTAATTCATACTTTAACGAGATAACTATGATTTACTTAATTTATTTTATAACAAATCATAAAGTCATACCAAGTCTATCTTAATAAGATTTTATAAAAATAGTATCAAAGAAAGAAAAAAAAAGAAATATATATTCATTATTTCCTAAGTTTCTAAATATTCTATTATTATACTTTATTATCTAACCATTGATAGAAAAGGTCCCAAACTTCATAAAATTGTTTATCTTCTTGTTCTCTAATTTCAAATGTCAATCTACTCATTTCAGCACATTCCAATATTTTCTTAATAATTTCTTCCTCTGATGGTATTTTCTCACTCTTCCAATTTTTAGCAAATACAATCCTAGCCGCTGTTAATACATTTACAATCAAATACTTCAAATTTTTATTATATGTATCAGGTAAGATTCCCAATAAAAAAATCTCTGGTTTCAAATCTATATGTTTGTCATTTTTTCCAACCATATGTGAATTCTAGTCCAATATTTTCTAGCGTCCTCACAAGTCCACCACATATGGTAATATGAGCCAGGTATCTGATGACATTTCCAGCACTTTTCAGATTTATTCTTGAACATTCTTGCTATTCTTGTCGGGGGAAAATGCCACCTGTAAAACATCTTATACAGATTTTCTTTATATGCTGTTGACATTGTCATTTTATAATTTTGAGACCACAATTTTTGCCATTTCTCTAAATCAATCCCATATCCAAAATTCTTCCCCCAAGCAATCATCGTTTCTTTAACTTGTTCTTCCTCTAATTTAATTTCCAGCAAATAACTATATAATTTTTTGATCACTTTTTCATCAGTACCTGTCAAAATCCTATCTAGGTCAGTCAATTTATCATAAAATCCCTCTGTTTTAGAATCTTTAAGATACCTTGAGTGTATTTGCACATATGAAATAGCAAAGAATGGCACTTTCTCTATGCCACCTTTTAAAAAAATAATCTGCCTATCCCTAGTAGAATGTCATTGTGCCAGCCTACTTTTTCTGATCATGCTAACAGAGTATTGCCAACAAGTTTTAACCCTGACCCAACAAATTCTGCAGCGAGGTAGTTAAATTGTGCCAAATTGCCCTGCAAAATCAGGCTGTCCACTGAAATTGATGATGAGGTGTTCTTTCCAGGAGGAGCCAAGCTTGCCAACGAGCTATGCCAATTCTCCTGGCCCCTAAAAAATACAGCAGTCAAAGGCAGTGAAGTCACACCATTCCAGAACAGCAAACCAATGTTCATTCTTCTGAAACTATTCAAAAGAAACTTAGCCCTGCAAAATGTCCTGGCCAGTCTGGCATATCACTCACGAGGCCTTCCTTTTCAGCAAGAGCTATGCTTGCCAACTAAATGTGCCAATCCACTGACGTGTCATTAAATCCAATGATCAGAGTCAGCAAAGCTACACCAACCACAAGGGGCAAGTCAATCCATTCTTCAATGTCATGCCAAGCTGGGTCTCCCAAGAACTTTCAATGGAAAAGAGTTTGTAAAACACTTTTGGAAAGTTTTATTTTTATGTTGGAATGGAGCAATTCAACAACCCTTTTTATTTTAGGTTCTTTACTGGACAATTTGGAAGCTGCTGTGTTGTCCTTTCCTCATTCCTATTACCACCTGTTAAAAGAGGAATAGAGAAATATTCTAATAATTTATTGCTCAAAATTTATTTAGGTATTTATTGATTATCAAATTTATACAGCCATCCATCTCACATATGTGACTGAGTGGTGTACTCAATTCAACAAAACAATTCAAACAAAATAATTAAAAACTATTAAAAATTATAAATATATCCCTTGTCAGGGCCTCCTTATTTCCATGACATTCTCAAGCCCACTGACAGAACCAAGTTTTAAAACTTTTCCAGAAGGAGGGATTAAAGGTTCTTTAACAGGGATTAAAGGTCCTTCAGCTTCAACCACAATAAAACACAGCAGGGGTGGGATTCAAATTTTTTAACAACCGGTTCTGTGGGCATGGCTTAGTTGGTGGGCATGGCTTGGTGGTTATGTTATTGGCTGGGTGTGGCCAACTCAATATCACTCACATCGAGGTACGCATCTCCTCGCCTGGCCTCTCATGACTCTGGGGAATGCTGCAACAGTTGTAAGTGTGAAAAATGGCCATAAATCACTTTTTCAGTGCCATTGTAACTTTGGTCACTCCACACAAGCAAAGTACCAGCAAAGGAGGGAAAAAAAAACTCCAGAGAAGTTCCAGAGACAGGAAGTCTAGTCCTGCCAAGAATGTAATAAGGGTTAACGGAGAGGCAATTTCTGTAAGCAACACCAGAATGTTTCCTTTCTGCCTTCCTTACAGGATTAGGCCAGTAATTTATTCTAACAACCAGTTCTCTGAACTGCTTAGAATGTTAACAACCGGTTCTAGCAAATAGGTGTGAACCTGTAGAATCCCAGCCATGATATACGGGCAAACAATCGATACAAACTGAAGGTAAACAGCTTCAAACTCGATTGCAGAAAATATGACTTCAGCAACAGAGTGGTCAACACCTGGAATAATCTACGCAACTCTGCTGTTATAGCCTCAAACCCTCACAGCTTCAACCTCAAACTATCTACTGTGAACCTCACCCCATTCTTAACAGGTCCATAAAGGGGGCGTGCATAAGTGCACCAGTGTGCCTACCATCCTTGTCCTACTGTCCCCATTTATCTGTATTTATCTCCTTGTTCATGTTTATGTTCATACTTATACCTACTATCTTGTACATGTTTAACAAACAAACAAACAAATAAATAAAAGAGTCCACCAGCCTTCCCCATTTTCAGTGTTGATGTATCTCCTGTATAACCTGAGGACTTTTTTTAATCAAATAGAATTCTGAAGTAGCTTGAATTGAATCTATCTCTTTGAATTGCAATATCCAGCTTATTCGTACTTTCTTCACATCTCAAATCTACACTTTAGATTGAATCAGATCTAGTTTGCATGATCCAAGATAGGAAGACATGATGTGGGGAGCCAATTCCTTTATATGTTCTTGTAAGATCCTTGAACTATTACAGCACTTAACATTCAGTTTCAAAATTATTCTGCCATCTAGAAAAAGATCAGATATACAAACAGAATAAAACAAGTCTAGTTAAAGAAATTGACAGTTTATGGCAGGGAGTGGTGACCTTTTGTAGGCCACAGATACTGTTAAATGAGCTAATGCAATGGGCTTGGCACTCCTCCTTTTGCTAAATTAGTGATTAATTGAAGAAAACTGAGATTCTTATGAAATGGGACTCTAAGGTTCATAATTTATTATTCTGCTTCTGTACAGATTTATGGCATAGCAGCATTTTCCACTTTAGCCTGGTGACACAGCACAATCTATGCGATGAAAGGATTTTCCTATGCAGGAAATAGAAAATGTTTATTGTCCGTTGCTCTATTTTAAGTCATGTTCAATTGTTTTAATATGGCATATGTTATTATCATGATTATTTTAATTTCAGGAGTTATTTACTGTTATATGTTGCTATTTTAAAACATGGGAAGACTTTGCAAATTATGGCAATATATCAAGGTGATAGACGAATATGTAGGTGGACTGATGTGTATGATTTTTTAATCATTGCAAGGTAAGAAAAGTATTTAAATCTGATACCTTGCAATGAAATTCAATCAATCAATCAGAATAGAGCTGGAAGGGACCTTGGAGGTCTTCTAGTCCAGCCCCCTGCTCAATGCACAAGACCCTATACCATTTCAGACAAGTGGTTGTCCAGTCTCCTTAAATTTCAACTGCATGTATCAGCAAGAATTTAAACAGTCTTGTTCCTGAATTATACAACCTGTTTTAACTGCTTAAATATTTCAATTCCATTTAAATTAGGATTGCAGCAAAGGTTAAATGGGACAAGAAAAAGATTGTGGAATAAGGTAGATAAGCCTTGGAGGACACTGCTGTGTTTGTATGTTCTTGCCACTGTTGGAACCAGAATCACAAAAGAAGGTCCAAATTATTTGAGTGCCCTTACCCAACAGATGACATTCACTTGTGTGAACAACCATTCATTGTCTTTTGAGTATGTTGGGAAGCTTATTTTTTGTAACCTAGTTATCTTTCTTAAAAAGAAACTGGGAACTTTTCATAGCTCCTTCTGTGGTTCCTTTACTCAAATCTTGCTACTTCTAGAACTGCCATATGGAGCTGGGGGGGAAAACGGCTGCCAAATTTACAGCCAGGCATAAAACGTAATTGAAATACAAATAGACATTTGGTCTGTAACTTTTCTCTTCATAGACTTTTTCTTTGAAGAAGAAAGGTGGTAAGCCTCACCGACAGCTGTGTGATAGATAAGCCTCATTCAGGCATTCAGGAATCCCAGCCATGAAGGGGAGACAGAACATGTGCTCCCGCCCATCTCTAGCGCCTTCAATTGACAGGAAAAGTCTGAAATAAAGCTGTAAGTGTATTCAGCTGAAAGAGCTCAGTGCTTAATACTGGAAGATGCACAGATGGAGTAGGCTGGACTAGGCTGAGGATTTCATATAGTGAATTGCCTTGTCTGTAATTCACTCAGTAGCAAGACTAGTGGTTGTTTTGCCCTAATAGAGAGTGCGGTCTCACCTCAGTTGCTTTTATAGTCAAGAGCTGGGCAGTGCATAGTCACATGAGGCCACTCAGATCATGAAATCGGATGATAGATATTAGAAAAATCAGGATAATTTGTTTATGCTTTTCTTTCTTTCTTTTTTGAGATAATAATTTTGAAGAAAATTATCATGTGAACCTTAAAGTAGCCTTAACATAGTTAAAAGAAAAACAAAGTGAACAAATTTCTCTCAGAAATTTAGGAAGAACATTCCAGGCCATAATCCCACCTAATCTGAATCATCAGCTCTCCCAATGTCACCCTCAGGTCCCCTAAAAATAATAATGGTGGCTCCCAGCCACAAAAAGGTTGTTGATTCTTTTTATTATATATTTCTTTAGGAAATTTCTATGCTGCTCACTCTCTTAATGGCTGTGGGTGGCTTGCAAAATACCATTAAAACATAATAAAACCAACATTAAAAGATAACAGATATAAAATAGAAATGCTAAAAAATATCATTAAAAGCCCAGGGAACAGTAATATGATCTGAATCTTCTCTTGAACTGTAATGAAGAGGAAGCTTACTTGAATTTTAATGGCAATTTATTTCATAATATAGGTGCAAAAAGTGAAATTGGTTATTAATGTCAAATGGGATCCACAAAAAAAAACCCATCTTGGATGATTTAAAGATGCAGCACAAACTGTACAAGAATAGGTGGTGCTATATTGGTTATAGAACAACACACCCCATTGAAGAAGTCCAATACCAGAAGGAAAACCTCCCAATTGAACCAGATTTCCCTTCTGGTACAAAAGAGAGCAGCAGTGCTTTTAATATTCCATCAGAATCAAGGAAGTATATTCTGTTACAAAACACTATCCTGGCAAACATTACATGTATTATTATTATTATTATTATTATTATTATTATTATTATTATTATTATTATTATTATTATTATTATTATACACAAAAATGACAGTATACACAGCTAACGAGATAACCATGCTGGGTTTCGTACCACAAATCACTAGTCGAACACTTCCCAAGTGTTTAGGACTGTGTGATGTATCAGCGGATTATGCGAGCAGATCCCAGTAAGGTGACCTTCTTCAGCTGACCAATGGTGATCTTGTCAGTGCCAATTGTTTTTAAGTGCTTGCTTAGGTCTTTAGACACAGCACCCAGTGTGCCAAGTACCACTGGAACCACCTACACTGGTTTATGACAGAGTCTCTGCAGTTTGATTCTCAAGTCCTGATATCTGGTGACTTTTTCAAGTTGTTTCTCGTCGATTCTGCTGTCACCAGGTATGGCAATGTCAACAATCCACCCTTTTTTCTTCTCCACAATCGTGATATCCAGGGTATTGTGTTCCAAAACTTTGTCAGTCTGTATTCGGAAGTCCCACAGTAGTTCTGCATGCTCATTTTCAACCACTTTTTCAGGCTTATGATCCCACCAGTTCTTTGCTACAGACAGATGGTAGTTGTGACACAAGTTCCAGTGGACCATCTGAGCAACTGTGTTGTGATGTTGTTTGTAGTCAGTCTGAGACAGAGGTGGTATTCAGCAGGTTCTGACCAGTTCTGGAGAACCGGTAGCGGAAATTTTAAGTAGTTCGGAGAACCAGCAAATACCACCTCTGACTGGAGATTTTCCAGTATCCTTCCCCTGCCACGCCCACCAAGCCACACCCACAGAACCAGTAGTAAAAAAATTTGAATCCCACCACTGGTCTGAGATATTGTCTTGCAATAGCTCAGTATGTGATCAATGGTTTCATCCGTTTCTTTGCAGAGTCTGCATTTGGGGTCATCAGCAGATTTTTCTATTCCGGTTTTGATTACATTCATTCTGATGGCTTGTTCTTGGGCTGCAAGAATCAGGCCTTTTGTTTCTTTCTTCACTGTTCCGTTGGTCAGCCATAACCAGGTCTTTTCCTTATCTACTTTTCCTTGGATCTTTTCAAAGAACTGTCCATGCAGTGCTTTGTTACATCAGCCCGAGTTTGCATCGCTGTTTTTCTATATTGATTCTTGGTTTGCTGCACTTTGAGCAGCTTCCTCTTGTTGACCTCCATGAAAGCTGGTTCAACACTGTCTTTCACATAATCTGCCAGAGCATGCTTCTCTTCTTCGACTGTCTGCTTCACTTGCAAAAGTCCTCTGCCCCCTGCTTTTCTGGGCAAATATAACCTGTTGACATCACTACGCGGGTGCAGCACATAGTGTATGGTCATCAGTTTTCTTGTTTTCCTATCCAAGCTGTCCAGCTCTGCCTGTGTCCAGTTTATGATCCCAGCAGTATATCTAATAATAGGTATGGCCCAGGTATTTATAGCCTTGATGGTGTTACCGCCATTCAGTTTGCTTTTTATAAGTTTTCTGACCCTTTGTGTGTATTCTTTGCTGACCACATTTTTCACTTGCCCGTGCTTGATATTATCCAGCTGCGGTATGCCCAGGTATTTGTAGGCTTCGGGTTGGTGGCACTTGATGGTTTGTCCATTGGGCATTTCAATTCCATCACTTTCTACGATCTTCCCTTTCTTCAGTGCCACTGTGGCGCATTTGTCCAGGCCAAACTCCATGCTGATATCAGTGCTGAAATTTGGAATAGATTTTAATGGGGTGCCGCCTTGAGGTGATGGGGGGCTTAACTGTTCCAATGAAGCTGAGAGCTGTGCTGGCGGTAGTGCAAACTACCAGCAGATCCAACCACGTCAGAGAGGTCTAGGCCGAGGAGCAGAACTAAGTGCACCCAACAACCCATGCAATGAATCATGGTGAAACACAACCAAATGAAGCCTATACCGACTCGGTCATTGCCCGGGTTAACAAGGACCGTGTCAGGTGCTGGGAAACCTGGGTATCCGTTGACAAGTGGGCTACAGGCTACAGGGTCCCGAAGTTGAGCAACCAGGGCATGGGCCTGCAGGGCTACTGGAAGCTGAACAACCTCAGAAGCGGCAGAAATACACCATGTCAGAGAACCGCACTGTAATGAAATGCTACTACGAAGCAGAACCAGAAAAACGAGGCTACCAAAAAAGGATGTGCAAGTTATGAAAACAAGAATATCCAGACTCAAGGATAACTGAATTACGATTAGCCGATCAACGACGATTCATCACTCGGAACAAAGTGCTCACTGAAGTCAAACTTAAAGAAATACAGAAAAATTGTTGTTGTTGTTGTTTGATGTATGCCTAAAGGTGACAGGTGAATTTGCAATATATAGCATTTTAGCATCTAGGATTTGCCATATTAGGGTGTCCCCAGGCTGGTGTAGATGCTTATTGAAGTTCTATTACATATATTATCTTTTATTATTCCTTTTAGGTATGAATTCTGATCTAAGGCTGTAGCAATCTTTTGCTATTGTTATAGCAACCTTTTAGTCACCAAGTCATCAAGTATCCCCATATAGTTAGTGGGATAAAAGGTGTTAAGAGAATAATAATTTGCCAAAGTAGATTTCATTCATTCATTCTCCAAAAACAGGGTGTCAAACTCAAGGCCCATGGGCCGGATCCGGCCCACGGAGTGCTTAGATCAGGCCTGTGGGGCCACCCTGGAAACAGTGAGGGACTGGCCCGTGGTGCCTCTGCCAGAGAAAACGGGCTCCTGAGCTCTGTTTCTGGCTGCAACAGTCTCCTGCAACCTTCTGCCAGGAAAAATGGAGCTCAGGAGGGCAGCTCTCTTGAGCTCCATTTTTGCTGACAGAGGGAGGAGCCCATTTTCTCTGGCAGAACGCTCAGATTGCCACAGGCACCCCCAACGAGTGACATAGAGCAGGCCACGCCCACTCTGGTCACACCCACCCAGGCTCCCCAAGGTCAAATGCAACCCTGAATGCAGCCCTCAATGAAATCGAGTTTGACATCCCTGTCCTGAAAGATGGCTTATTGCAGGAAATAAAACAATTCCATCCACGTAGTCTTATGACTTAGACTTATGACCAATTGTTAGTGACTGTTCAAAGTTATGACAGACCTCTCTAGGGCTATTTACAACCCAGATTCAAAATTGTGACAACTGCAACACCACAGACTCCCCCCCCCCCAGGTAATGTGATTGCATTTTGGATCCTTGGCAACTGGCTCACATTTATGGCCATTTGCAACAGACCATGGTCACATGACTGCAATTTACAACTTTTTTTTTTTTGCCAGAAACCGGTGTTCACTTCTGGTTTGTGGCAAAAAAAAAACCACTCATGGTTTTGTTTAACAACCATGGCATTCACTTTACAACTACAGCAATTAGCAATTAACAATTGCCACACCAAAAGTTAAAATCAGTCATGTCACATGGTAACTTCCTTAACCATCATCATAATTTATATCTGTAATTCCAGATTCAATTACAGTCATAAATTGAGGACTACTTGTAATAGTAATCTCAGGATTAAAAGTAATGTAGCATAAAGATACAAATTGCATACATTTTTTTTTTAACTGAAAAAGCAAAACATGACCCCCCCAAAAAAGTTTAAACTTCCTAAGAAATGAAAAGGTAAAACATGGCAAAAAAATTATCCCAAAGTCCCAAAGATTCGGGTGAATCTCTGAATAGGCATCAAACATAGAAACGAGACTTCAGATTTGATCACTCATTGCATCTTGCTTAATGATGTGCCACCAAATACTACTTTATACTACATGTAAATAAACAGAGTAGAATGAACAATCTGTGTCCTTCAGATTTTGTGAAATCCCCCAGCATATTTGCAAGTAAGCAAGAATAATTATTTTTGTTATCTCTTCTGAATTTGGGGGTGGTGTCAAGGGTCGAAAAGGTCTTTTTAGTTCTCAGAATTGGGTGATTCCATCCCAAAAATCTAAAACCTGTAAGCTTTAAGAGAAGAGAACATTTTGCCCTTCCTCACTGTGACAATATTGTGATGTAACCAATCATGCTCCATACATCCCTCAGGCAGAACCTAAAGGAAATGAGCAGGGAGCTTTCCTTGTGTAGATAGACAGGATCCTATAAATATCATGGTTCTAAATTTAGCAAGTAAATGCAGCCTGGCACTGCCTGTTGAAATTCTTAAGTCTTCCAGTTCCAATATTTCCTAACTTTATGTGCTCCCAAAGGAATTAATCTGTCATTTTCATCATCTTGTGAGTGAGATAGGTGGTGTCTAAATTTCATACATACATAAATAAATAAAAAATATTCATCTTGCTCTCTGAAACCTTAGCAGCCAAAATATGGTCTCTTTCCATTAGGTTAGAGATATGATCAAGAGATGGCTGTGCTATTTATCTGTATTCTGAAAAAGGAGAATTTTAAAAGACAGGGAGATGAACTGTTTGCATGTGGAGAATAATCCTTAGTTCAGGGTAAAAGCAAACTTTGAGGCTGGGACTTATTGGCATATAATTCAGACTGAATTGAATGGTATTTATTTCTGAGTAAATATATATAAGATTGTTCCTGCTTCTAAGTACTGTAGTCATTTCTTAATTGAAAATAAGAAAAATCCAAATAATAAATCCTTAATAAATAAATCCAATCTCTTAGATTTTTCCATCATTTTTGTGTAGAATTCATTTTATTCTTCTGTTATAACTTTAGGAATTCTGTGTACTTGGCTACACATTATTTTGAACAAGCAAAATGTTCCTTTGCTCTTTTTCTACCTTTACCCTTCTTACATTCTATATCTTTCTGGAGGGAAAAATAGTACAAAGTTGATAGCTATAGTAGTTGGAAGGGTAGATTGTAATTTCACAAATGAATAATGAAAGAAACGTAACCAGAGCACTGTTATTTGTGTCATTGCTCATCCAAAGTAGGAAATCACCCTTCAGTTGGCAAAATGCCTGAGATAACAAAGAGTCATGATAAGAATTGCAGAAACCCCTCTTAGAACTATCAACTATGGGCCCATTTAATAAAGAGTTCTCAGCTTGAAAATGTATTGAATTTAAAGCGAAAATCAAAGATGAAACATGTAAAAGAACACAAGCATAAATTAGATAAATCTCTAAGGTATTCAGGCTGAGATCAAAGGAAGATAGAAGAACAAATTGTGTAAATGTAGTCCAGCAAAAAAAAAAGCACTTTTGGTTGGTCTAAAGAAAGCTAGCCCAATACAGTGAATAAAGTACCATTAGGCAATTAAATGACCTTCATTCATTGAAAGAAATAAAAACTGAGTGAAGGCCATAAGAAAGCCGCGTGGCCACCTGAAATCTCTCTAAGCACTTGAGAAGGCCATCGATGGGGTCTTTCTTCAAGCCCCATACAGGAATTCTGTGAGGTCAGAGAAAGAATGATGGACCCAAAGGAAGGATATGTGCCGTATATTTAATGTATATTTAACCAAGTACAGCAGATTGAGATGCATGGATGGCATAAAGATATGGTCCCTTGGCTCACGGATAGGATAGATCTGACAAACATAATTCCTAGACTCTGTTAACAATGTCAATTTATGAGGAGGAGACTGTCTAAACCCACTAAGCATTAGTTTAAGAAATCCTTGGTTGGTATGGTGATTTAGTCTGCTTAGTCTATGTTCTATTCTCATATTTATCTTGACATAGTCTTCATTGACAAACTTTAAATAAAATATGATACATCTCACCATCATAGGAAATGACTTTAAAGCTCCTATATTTCTTTGATGGCCTTTCAAAGACAAAATACCTTCCAATTGATTGACTAGGAATAGCATAGCAGAGAAAAGTGTGACTAGGCATGAGGCAGGAACCAACTAAAACTCAAAGCCTGAAGTGAAGTGGTAATCTTCATAACAATCAGTTTCATTGTCCTTCATTAGAACTAAATTTGAAATGGCTCTAGCATTTTATGCCGCTGTCAAAATAGTTAAGAAAAACAGGCCAGAAATCAGGAAATTGTAAGTTCTAGTCCTGCCTCAGCTGGATGATTTTGAGACAGTCACTCTCTCTCAGCCTATCTCAGCTCATGGTGCTGTTGTTGGGGAAAATAGGAGGTGGAAGGAGTATTGGGTATGCTTGTTGTTTGGAGTTATTTATAAAAATAATGAAGGTGTGATAAAATAAATAAATACCTAAGTTACAGGACATAAGCACTTATGGAGAAGGGGGGCCCTAAAGAACTCAAAAGGGTCCACTCTGAGGATGCAACCACCAATTGACCTCACCCCCATTCCTAAGAGGTCTGTAAGGGGCATGCATAAGCGCACCATCATGCCTCCCATCCTTATCCTATTGTCCCCATATATTCATAGGATACATATTTCCTGTATTCCTACTCATGTTTATACTTATACCTATTATCTTGTAAGTGATTGACAAATCAAATAAATAAATAAATTTTAAGGCTATTTTACATGAACAAACATTCAAGATGCTACTTAAAATGGTCAAGTTCTGTTTGTAGGTTAGAGCAAACGTCTCATTTTGAGCTTGAGACACATGACACGCTTGGAGCACTCAGACTAAATTATACACCCAGTCAATGAGTAGGGGAACTCGAAGGTCCCTTCCGACTCTCTTCTTCTGTTATTCTAGTTCTCTGCATCTTTTGCTGTTTGGGTACTAAGTGTTGGCAGGCAGATGAGTCCCTGTTCCCCATTCAAATGGTTCTTAACTGGCCTTGCTTTCAGAGTACTATATGCTGTGTCTATTAGATAGGACATGCATTAATTCCTGTTATTTATATACTTTAAACTGGCAAAGCAAGAAAGGTGTTTACAGGTAATCAAGATATACTTCAAAAGGAGGTATTTTAAAATATATTTTCAGACTAAAACCTATGCCTTTTAATGAAATTTATTAGTGCAAAAAGGTGCTACCACATTTCTTCTGACTTTTGGTTTTTCAGACTGAGTCTGTGTCATCTGAGTTCTCTGCCCTGGATGACGTCAAACTTTTGAAGGCCATTTAATGACTCACAGAATTAAAAGCTTGCAGTTCACAAGGAAAACTGTTAGCCAGACAGACCCTTTTCAGAAATTACTAAGTATGTGTGAGAGAGTGAGGGGGGAAGCTGGGGAGGGGGAGAGAGGGAGTAGAAGAGAGAGAGAATGTTATGTGAGTGCAATTCAGAATGCAATATGTTCATGAGAACCAATATAAACCCTTTGACTGAGTAGGTTGTACCTCCTGCTAAGACACATTAGCAATTCAACTGTGATGGGAGAGACAATGGAAACTTAACTAAGTGGAGTGCAGGGCAGCAAATAATCATTTTAATGGGGGAGTCAGCTGTTTGGAGCAGATGTTTGACCTGCCCAGTGTACATAGGGGAGGGATAGCTTACAGGAAACATGGCCCCAGTCACATACTATTAAAGACATGATCTATGGCACGAGTAAGATAAAGTACAACAAAGAGACAATAGAAGTGAAAAGGTCTTAGCTTTTATGGCATGTTTGTGGTTGGGTTGCTATGCACCTCTCCCAGTCTGGGCTTTAAACTCCAAAGCCATAGGTGAGAACAAGGATCTGATGAGTCAGATTTATTGAATGTGGTCTCTTTTGATGAATTTTTGCAAGTGGCCATTCCTGGACCATGCTTAAACCACTCTGCTATCAACAGAGCAGGTTTTTTTAAAGGTTTAGTGGTTACATGGATTTCTAGTTCTTAAATTCTCCTTTGTGTTTAGTTCCAGACTTCTCTAAATGTCAGGCCAGATTCCTTACAGAAATATTTAGAGGGAGCCTAGATACACTGATGTAATATGAATTGTTTATTTTGGACGAGTGTTTGCTTGTATTATTTCTTGAATTTGCCTCTCTCTCCCTAAATGTGCTCAGGCCTGTCCATCCCTACTATTGTCTCCAATCTTTTCCACTAGACCCAATCAAAATCTCCCAGAAGAAGAGATATGAAGATTTAGTACTGCTCTTACATCTACTCCTTTTCTCTACATCTGGCTCACACACTTGTTGTGAATTGGATAAAAGCAGAATGGAAGAGAAACAGAGCTAGAACAAACATTATAATATTGTGGTTAAAGGGCTAGACCAGGGCTGAGAGAGCCAGGTTTATTTATTTTTTATTCATTTATTTATGTCTCCCCTTTATTATTTTCACAAATAACTTAAAGGGGCAAGCCTATACAACAAATATTCTTTGTTCTATTTTCTCTTGTGAAGTTAGTTGGGCTGGGAGTGAGTGACTGGCCCAACATCACTAGCTGCAAGACAGACATAGAGTCCCTAAATCCTATTGCACCAATGGGCTGCTAATACCCCATGCCCATTTAAATATAGAATTTCATTGTAATAGTCTATTTTCACTCAGGTTTCTTGGACATGGTATCAGAAGGATGAATACCTCAGTTATCTATCCTTTCTGTGGGCACTGAGAAAGTCTGAGCATATGGCTTCATGGAGCTGTTGCAGTTCATGTAACCAAACTTGTCAAGTTAGGTGCCCTCCATGGCTGTCAACCCATGGTATGCAAACAGAATGTCCCTTCTATTAGTATACCTCCAAAAATTGCTATTGGTTTCATCTCCATCATCTCCTAATACTTTGCAACTGTCTTCCCATTCTGTCTGTTCTCTAACATTAATTGCAGCCTGTTGAGGTTTCCCCATATCTCATATAGAGTGAATGAGGGTCCAGCTGTTTTCAAGAAATTTCTCTTTGTTTTTGCTGGTTGTGCAGTCTGCACTATTTTGTTATCTAGTGATAGAAAACAAGCTTTGCAGTGCAGCTTTCGGCTACACACAAATGAAGAGGAAAAAAGAATGTGTTTCAATCCAGTACAGATATCACACAAAACAAAAAGTCTGTGCCATCAATTATGCAATTGATTTAGAAAGAATCCATGTTTGACCATAGTCATGTTTAAGCTGTACTGTTTCCTGGAGAAGGTAAATCTGGCCATACTGATTTGTGCCTTTTGTTTTCTGTAATGAGCTTAAGGCAGGGATGCCTTAGATAAGTATTCCTGCACTTGCCTTTTTGAAAATAAAGGTGGAAATACAACTACCTGAATCATGAAACATAACCTTTCAAACCATATTGTCTGCACTCTGTCTGAAAAACAATTCCAGGTCAGAGGGTCAAAATGTAAGAACATTCCAAGATATATTTGCTGTAAATGTACTATAGTGGAAAACAGAACACCCCTCTTCTCCTTTCATCTATGAGCAAATATGATAGTGATGCTAGGATATAATCTGTCTGCTTTACTTCTACAGTTCCCTTTGCCTCACAAGTTGGCCTTTACTATCTCTCATTCTGATCTACTCTGAATAGCTTGGAGATACCTTCTATTTGCTTGTATGTACTCTGTGTGTGTGTGTGTGTATTGATGTATGTATGTATGTTATGTTTCTCTGCCTTTCCTCCCCACAGAAACAGTACTATTTAATATTTAATACTTAAAAGATGGAAGAATGCTTAGAGAGGTTCTGAGAGAGTGTCCCGCTAAACAATCACCACTAACTTTGATGACTCAAAGCCTAAACTCTGATTGAAAACAGGAATATTATAAATCCAGATGTGGAAAGGAAAGGACTAATTTGATCCTACACCATCCTTTAGAGCACAGGTGTCAAACTCATGGCATCCCATTGCTGTCACGTGACATTTCGTGACTTTTTCCCTTCGCAGAGCTGGGGTGGGTGTGGCCTGCACATAACGCATTTGGCCTGTGGGGCTCCAGTTTGGCACTCCTGCCTTAGCGCAATAGTTAGGAATTAGCCCACAAAAGTTTTCAAATCAATCAGCTGGTATCTCTACACAAAATGTGCACCACTAATAGACATATCCCCATACATGCTTAAATTTTAAACACATCCTTTAACTGGCTTCCATCTCAGTGAAATAAGAGTACTCCAGAGAAAAGTTTGTCCTTAGCAGTAAAAAAGAAAAGTACAAAGTTTTACTTCCTAGTGTCTCATGGCCAAGAGAGGTATGGAGAAAGGACAACCTTCCTTGAAACACTGGAGTGGAACTCCAGTTAAGACAGAGGATATTCTGCAGCCACCGAAGAGGAACCAGTGTATTCTCCTAACATATTTGAAGCCCAATGCAATTGTCTAACATAGAAGAAAGTGTTCTGTACTATTTTGGAAGTTACTTTAAATTTTCCCATTGAAATAGATAAAGTTCTTCAGGTGAATTTTAGCAAGACAGTGCTCTATGTATTTACTTATTATACACCACAGTGCATAATGCCCAGCAATTGTTCTGGCCAGATGGTGGGTGCTTCTAATTTCAATATCAGGTCTGTGACTGTTGCTTTGTCAAAGGGAAATGTACATTCATAGAATCCATCATACTTTCAACAAAGGAAAGAAAGAGGGGAGGGAAAGACTGAAAAATTCAGTATCCTGATTTGCTTATGCAAATGTCAGTTTTCTACAATCAAGCTGGGTGATTGCACATTATTGCCTCCTATCTGCTGTGTCTTCGTTTGAAAATTTGTCCCTTATCTGCCTTTTTAAACTATAATATGCATTATTTGCAACATGTAGTTTGTAGTTTTTATGTTTTGCCTTGATTCAGCATAGCAACAAAGATTGTGTTTAATATTGAATCTTATGGGGAAATGTTATGCTTAAAAGCTTTGCAAAATCAGCACTTAAGTTTCATAATGAACAAATCCTTTGGATTTCTTTAGGATTTTTTTTCTTCTCAAAATTTTCTAATATTTGTAATGTTGGCATTATATCCTTATGAACTTTCTTCTCATACAGTACACCAACTTTAAAGATAACCACAAAAGCTAGCAAAATGAATTGTTATATATATTTTAAAGTGAGCTTTTCTGTTGATATCTTGGGTAAATTGCATACTCAAAAGTGTCTTTAGAATAATGTTTAGATAAGTACCATCAAAAATCCCACCATAGCCAAAGCGTTGCCTTTACTATCTCCTTTTCAGATCCTTTCTACTATCTTTGCTGTCTGCCTTGGGCAGAGCTTCTCCCATAAAAATTGGCTAACGATGTGCTGTCTTTGGAAATATTTTCACTCAATCCCCAAAATGTTGGAAATGTTTAATAGAACGGGACACATACTATCATGCATGGTAGAGCTGTAAAAAAGCACAAGAGTTTTGGCACAGGATTGGGAAATGGCTGGAAGAAATGATGGAATTTAAAATAGACCAGAATATTTTTATTGGGAATTTTACCAAGAAATATAATAAGGAAGAGTTATACTTGATAATACACATCATCACTGGGGCAAGAATGGTAGTGGAAGGAGAAGGAAATCCCCAGTGAAGAGGAAGTAATAAATAAAATTCTGACTTGCGCTGAAATGGATAGGCTAACACTAGATATGAAAAACAAGGATTAATCGGAATATTATATAATTTGGAATAGATTTTATTATTGGTGGGGGCAGAAAGGAAGGGTTTAAGATGGTAAAGAATTGTTAAGAGGACATCATCTGTGATCATGAGATTAAAATAATACCAAGAATGTTGAAAGATGCAAGTAAGGATGAATAAATATGTGTGTGTGTCTATATATGTGTGTGTGTGTGTGTGTGTGTGTGTGTGTGTGTGTGTGCGTGCGTGTGTACAAATGTATATAAGATCTATATTCTATTATATTTCACTGGAATGATGACCAAAAGTTATGTCAAAATGACTCCACCACGTTCAATGTTTTTAAATGTTATGTTTAATAAAAAATTTCAAAAGAAAAAGAAAAAAAAATTTCACTACCTTTGCTGTCTCTTCTTTTAGAGCCAGCTTCCCCCATGAACATTTTCATGTGCAAAAAACAAATGCTTTCTGGCATTTTCTGGAGTGGCTGAGGCTTCCTGTGGCATGGCAAGGAGCCACAGAGCCATACCTTTCTAGGGCTGCTTGCAGGGGCCCTCAAGGCAGGATGCAGAGTCATCAAAAGGGCAGAGGTGGGAGGGAGATTGTCGGGGGGGGGGGGGCAGTTGAAGTAGGCCTGGGATTGTAAGTGCAGGCAGGCTGACAAGTGCCCAAATTTTGATCATGTGACCAGAGGGGCTCTTGTAATGGCTGCAAATTTGGGCATAGACCATCAGTGCATTTATTTTTCCAGCACTGTTGCAATTTCAAACAGTTGCTGAATTAATGACTGTAAGTTTAGGACTACTTGTAGATATGTCCATGTTGCCACCAGAAGTTGATCTCAACTTCAGAAATATTTGACCGTTCCCCACTCCCCCTCTCTATTTGGAGACAGTGACAAATGGAGAAAGATGGGGTCCTGTTGAACAGAAAACTGATGTTCAGAAGGACATTGAGAAGACAATGTGAGATGAAACAACAGTGTAAAGGCCTACACGGTGATGGATTTTTATTTTGGATCAAGGTGATGAACAGATAGCTTTATTATTCTGCTGGAAAATTCCAACAAACAGTCTCCCCATCCTTACACACACACACACATCCAAGAAAAGAAGATTTGACCACCATAAATATCTCAGCTGTCCTAATGGCCAGTTTCCATGGCATACATTTTGCCAAAGCATTCTTTCCCCAGCTCTACCCACCTACCCACCCTGCTTCAAGTACATTGAGATAAATGCTCTGCTTAAAACCGGATTAATTTTAGTCAAGGGACAAATAGATTTATATCAACTGTAGCTTTCTAACAATTAATGTGACAAGCAGCAGAAGATTAGCTGCACCGTGTATCAACACCATTTATAGAAGCAGGTGCTTTTCCATTCTCCCTCCCTCCCTTCTACCCTTTCACCCTTCCTATTAATGTGATAGTTATTGTATCACTGTGAAAAGAGCAGCTGCTGCTCCTGGATTTTTTTCGTCATCCTCTGTTTCTAACATTGGTGGTGAATTAAGGGTATAATGTTGAGTCTTAATTACCCATAAGCTTCACATCAAAGTGGCGACATTTTGGTACCCTTGGAGAAAACATGTTCAGAATGCAGATTCTTCCTTTTGCTTCTACTCCATCTTGGCAGTAGGGAAAATAGGCCTTTCTTAATGTTCAAGGAAACCCTGTGGTTTTTGCCAAATTAAATAGAAATCCCTCGATTGACTTCTGGCAGCCTCTGCAGTGATAAATCAACACAGCATCTTACAGCCAAAACTTTAAAATATAAGCAGACACCTATTGCCAAAGAAAGAAAAAGAGAGAGAGAGGCTAATCCTGCCAGGACACACAGTTTGACACAGAGCTCTGCTTTGGCTGCCTCGTTGAAATTGTTGAAATTAGAATTACTTAAATAGAACCAAGCAAGCCTTTTCCAACCTGAGCTTTGGTTGGTATAGTATAATGAGCAGTTTGTTGGGCTTGGAAGCCTGGAAATTCAGATCTGGGTTTAGATAAGATTTAAATTTTGTTAAGGAGACAACCTTAGTTATCTTGGTGATGTTCTGTAACTGGACAAAGACTCTGGAAATTCTCAGTATCCTATTGATGCCATTAAATCTTGTTGGAGATTTGGAAAAGCCAAGCACTGAAAGGGTCCCGTTCCCATCAATCTTTCTCTCCCTCTATCCCACCACTCAACCCCAATTCTTAGGAATTCTGCAGTCTCATTTTCCTTATTATATGGGAAGTTTCTCATCTTTGGCAGCTTTAAAGATGGGTTGACTTCAACTCCCAGAATTCCCCAGCCAACGTCACCAGCTAGGGAATTCTAAGAGTTGAAGTCCACACAATCAAGGTGCCAAGGGGGAGAAGCAGGTTAAGCACAAGTATGAAGGGAAAGACAGTGTGTATGGTTAGATAGGAGAGGCACCTGTTTTAGATGCACCTATTCCAACAAATGGGATCTTAATGTGAAAGATGCTACTAGACTCTGTTTAATGCAGCCATCTCTTAAATGGATTGCTTTTGTAAGATTGCTGTGGAACAAAATATATTGCAATTTGCCCTTTTTGTGAGAAACACAAATTAGCTAATTGAAACAGAAGTGCAAATTGAAGGATTTTTCATAAGAAATATAATGCTCCTTCCTGAATATAGGAGCTGATTGTTGACATTGAAGCAGAGATAATAGCAGGGGTGGGATTCTACCAGTTCGCACCTATTCTCTAGAACTGGTTGTTAACATTCTAAGCAGTTTGGAGAACCGGTTGTTTGAAGAAATTACTGGCCTAATCCTGTAAGGAAGGCAGGAAGGAAACATTCTGGTGTTGCTTACAGAAACTGCCTCTCCATTAACCCTTATTACATTCTTGGCAGGACTAGACTTCCTGTCTCAGGAACTTCTCTGGAGTTTTTTTTCCCCTCCTTTGTTTGTACTTTGCTTGTGTGGAATGACCATTCAAAATTACAATGGCACTGAAAAAAGTGACTTATGACCATTTTTCACACTTATGACTGTTGCAGCATCCCTACAGTCATGAGAGGCCAGGCGAGGAGATGTGTGCCTCAATGTGAGTGATATTGAGTTGGCCATGCCCAGCCAATAACATGACCACCAAGCCACATCCACCCAGTCACATGACCACCAAGCCACACCCTCCAACTAAGCCACGCCCACAGCACCGGTAGTTAAAAAAATTGAATCCCACACCTGGATAATAGGATATATAAGAGATTAAGTGTGGCAAAAATAATGATATCCTGATTTTCTGACATAGATTAATAGCCAAAATAGACCTTATACTTGCCACTTGAATAAATAATAGAATCCTCAGATATCATTCAGAGTTAAAGAATGATCACTTAAAGAATAACTTGATAGAGCAAAGAATAAAACTAAAGATCTCTGCTCTCCCACAAGCTCTTCATTTGAAATCAAAGATAGGCTACTTACAAGAATTATTCTGATTTGGGAACAGACCTTTCAATCACTGAAACCCAATTGTTTCTTTCCTCCTCCTCTCACTTCACATAATTTTACAAAAATAACCCTCCAGCCAGGAAAATCAATACCCATTGGAATTGTGGATTCAGCTGAATTCAGTGTCTATTATTATTTCTATTTACTTTTGTGTATGTAACAAAACAGAATTGTCAGGAGTCCTTCTCTTAAGGAAAACAATTCTTGTTCTACTATTTAGAAGTATCAAATTATTAACTTAAAATGTAAATGCTTTAAATGCTTAAGCATTTAAAATGCTTAAAATGTAAAAGAGAGACCTGGGGAGCGGGAAGTAGTTCTTGAAAAACAGGAAGGTCAGTTTTCTGTGTGGAATGTACAGAACCATTTTTCTTCCAAAGTATGTTATTACCCTCATTTGACTGTTATCACTGTTGTAATGATGATTGGCACCAAAGTTTTGTCACTGGTGCTTTCTGATGCCTGCAGAAAATCCTTTGGGCTGGATCTCAGTTTCCTATGCACATAAATCTTATCTATATTTAATTATTTTAACTTTGTCATGAGCAGTTTGTACAGTGCATGTTGTACAATAAGAATCGTGTCATCTGAACTCTGGGGCATTGTTTGAAATCATACCATGCAGACAGATATGTATGTACAAAAATTCATAGATGCATGAACACACATAGGCACTTTGCCTTAAGTCATCCTATTAATAATCCCCAACTGATACAAGCCCAGCTGATCTGTTAGGCAGATGTTGTTAGTCCAAGCTTTCCATTGATTATAATTTTTTGTCCTGAACATTGAGACACATAGTTTCCCTCTAGTTGATGCTCCAAGGCTTAACTGATATCACAGGCAGCCAATCAAGTCAAGTCTCTTAATGCATCTTTGTATTGCTGACCTTCACAAATGTGCTTCAAAACTGACCTAGCTAGGGCACTATTGCCCCCTAGTCTCCATTTTCTGAACTACAACATGTACATAACATTTACATCTGTTCTATTGTCCCTTATGAATGGAATATATTCAAACTAGTGTCTGATGTTAGATGTTTAATACTAATTTGCTTTAAAACTATGAAAGAGCCAATGATATGGCTCTTTCATATGTTGAATACCATGACATCTTAAATATCATGATATATATGCTCGGTGCTTGGATCTGAAATTCAGGTGGTGCTGGTTGTTCTTTTAAATTTACTTATAAATACTTTTGTGCCCATGATTGAAAGAGGTTTCCATACTCTGAATCTGCAATTGAATTGCAATGATAGGTAATGCTGGGGGAAGACATGGTTTGGTCCCAAACCAAAAGGATACAAAAGAGTCCCAAACTAAGAAAGGTTATAGAGTTATATACCCCATAAAGATGACATAGAAATGATAAAGAAAACAGTGTAAATCAAATTATGACCTTTATAGGCAGAATGAACATCTGGGAACATTGTGGGATGGCCTTATTATGGTTATCTCGGCATCTTTACATTTTTCTCTACCAACACTGATCCTCTCTGATTCCAGATACTCAAATTATGTACAAAAAAACAGTAGCATTGACTGGGCCCATATATTGCCTCCCTTCAACTGAAGGAAAGCCAACAGGATTTCATTCTATCATTTGTCTCCTTTCCCTCCAAGATTTGGTTTGCTTGTCCCTTTGTTTCAATGGGACTTTCCTCATGCTTATTCCATATACAAGCCATCAAACATTAC